>NC_080842.1:71282493-71481153 GCF_030435755.1 Ochotona princeps
GATCTCTGACTCTTGCCTCTCGCCCCCATCCCAATCTACAGTTCTCAATGCCCATAGAGATCTTCCATTTGCTGGTTTATTCCCTCAAATGTTTACAACAGAGACCAAATTCAGGAGCCAGGAGCTCAGCCCCAGGCTCCCCCATGGAGAGGCAGGGCGTGAGCCATCCCCCTGCCGCCTCCCAGGCTTACACGACCAGGAAGCTGGAGTCAGCAGCAGAGCTGGGACTCAAACACGGCCGCTCCAGCATGGGCTGTGCGTATGTACTGCCCCGGACTGCACGCTGCCCTTGCCATTCCGCTCCCAGCCCAATAGCAGCCAGCAGCCTCCCATCCTGGGGCTGCAGTCCACAATGACCTCCCGCTGTCACCTGCCCTCTGGCCCAGCTGTACCAGACTCCCTGCCCCCTGTGGCCACACACCAACCCTTCTCCAAGCTGTCGCACCTGCCTGTTCACTTTTCCCTTCTCCCCACAATCCAAACATTTCAATGCCTAGCTCATGTCTGCCACTCTTGGCACCCCAAGGAGCCACCTCCTGCTGCTTCTGCCAGCGCCAAATCCTCTTCTCTGAGCTGCTGAGACCTGCGCCCTGCTCCGCAGTCTGCCCTTTAGCCGTGTGCACGCAGTGTTGTCACCTGGGGGTCAGGGACTATAAGGAAATATTTTTAATGCACAGTCCCAGGAGGACAACAGCTGTGCAGTTAGTCCTTGCTGCTGGGCTGCCCCTGCAACATCCCACTTCTTCAAAGGGAGGCGCCTGGCCTCGAACAGCAAAGACCTGCAAGGTGCCAGGTGCGCCCTTTTACCCCACACTGTGTGCTCCGGGGAGTCCGATTGCCCACACTCATTGCAAGAAACAGGCAGGACAAGCCATGTGTCACTTTCACATCCACTCTGACACTGCTCTAAAAAATCTTATTTAAAAATATTTTCCCTATAGAATGTGGCCTCTTCACCCGCCCTCTCTGATCGTGAGCTGGGTAGTGCCCATTCCTTCCTGGCTGGCATCTCTGAAATCACTGGCGATGAAGAACTGCTTCTCCACCCTGGATGGTGACATCAGGCCAGGAGGAGGGCAGCCCTCGAGCCCCAGGCACTGACATACCCTTCCCAGACCTCAGATCTGGAAATGACTTCCCCAGGCGCATGGGCAGGCATGTGGTCGTAGGCATCTTGAATCTTTTGTGCAAAGAGGCAGGGACTAACCTAACACCCATGGTGGCACCGTCCCCCTGGGACACTCAACAGGTCTCACCCTTTAACATCCTTGCATATTAAAATCACCATTTATTACATGATATTTCTTCCTATCTCACTGAACACACACACACATTACATGCCAGAGGTGTGCACTCACAAATACAGATATGCACACATCAACACACACACACACGCAGGCTGTAACTCTCTTAGCAGGGAACCCAACCCATATTTTCTCCCTACTTGAACGTGGACTTGACCATAAATCTCACCCACCCATGCTAGTAAAATAACCCTCTTATGCCATGCAACAACTTGGGAACAAAAGCAAGACCTGGACAACCTATGGGCGGCTTTCCTTAGCACACGACTCTGATCACCAAGTGCGAGATCAGGAAAATCATGAGGCTTTCCTTAGCACACGACTCTGATCACCAAGTGCGAGATCAGGAAAATCATGAGGCTTTCCTTAGCACACGACTCTGATCACCAAGTGCGAGATCAGGAAAATCATGAGGCTTTCCTTAGCACACGACTCTGATCACCAAGTGCGAGATCAGGAAAATCATGAGGCTTTCCTTAGCACACGACTCTGATCACCAAGTGCGAGATCAGGAAAATCATGAGGCTTTCCTTAGCACACGACTCTGATCACCAAGTGCGAGATCAGGAAAATCATGAGGCTTTCCTTAGCACACGACTCTGATCACCAAGTGCGAGATCAGGAAAATCATGAGGCTTTCCTTAGCACACGACTCTGATCACCAAGTGCGAGATCAGGAAAATCATGAGGCTTTCCTTAGCACACGACTCTGATCACCAAGTGCGAGATCAGGAAAATCATGAGGCTTTCCTTAGCACACGACTCTGATCACCAAGTGCGAGATCAGGAAAATCATGAAGAAAGACGCTTGGAGTACATTTGCAATCACGAGAGCTCACTTTTAACAACAGAGATGTTATTGGGGGACAACTGTTGTGGGGGACACTCCTGACAACCCCCCACAACCGAGCCTACTGCCCCCTTGGGTGGCTCTCTCTGGAAGCTGGAGCCATGTGCCTTTGTCTGCTCAGAGCCACGCCCAGGGTGTTCCACACTAACTACTCGCGGCACACATGGGAGAAGCAGCAGCTCCTGCCACGTTAATCCCTGCCTGAGCCATTCATAACGGAAAAGCCACATAGGAAAGAGCAGCATGAATATTTTAAACTGTCCGCAGGGGCAGGAGCTTCAGGAGTCGTTCCTGCAATTTCCTCCTCCTTTTCTGGCAGGCAGGGCTCTGCTCTCAGAGGAAGGCTGCTCTCTGTGCACAAGAGGGCAGACTCCACCCGACAGTGCCCTAAGGAGCCAGGACGTTCTCCCAGCTCAGCCCTGCCTGGCACAGCCCTCTTCCTCCTCCTCCCCATTCCTTCCCAGCATCTCTGAAATCACTGGGGATGCTGGAGTCTTTGTCCCTACAGCTCAGACGGGACAGCTGAGCCTGGGAGAGGCACTGGGTGACGGGGTCTTCAGCAAGTGGGTACCCGGGCTGCTGCCCAGAACTATGCCTCTGCCTACTCCTTCCTGGCTGATTTCCCAAGCACCCGCTGCCCCCGCTCACTCCACAGGCCACACACACCATGGCTTCCTTCGGAAGCTACTCCAGGACATACAAGCAGGTGGGGGGTGCTTGTACATCCTCTCAGCTTCTCCAACAGCCACTTCCCATGGCCTGGGTCCCTACACACCCCAGTAAGGCACCTGCTTATCTTCCACCCAGGACTAGTGGTGGAAGGGTCCTCCAGCCCAATACTCGCCCTCACCACGCTCACTACCTTCAGTGGCCATCTCAGGCTAAGCTCTGGGCGCCCACCTCCTGCCACCCACCTCGCTGGCACCCAGCACACCCACTATTTCCTGCTGACCCAGCAGCTGCTACGTAACAGGTGCCACATGCTGAAAGCTGCCCTGGGGCCCTCCCAGTCACAAGGTGACATTTTTGCTCCCACCCTGCAGGTGCTCCCACAAGGCGGCCCCACCCAGGCCTGCCTGGCCTTTGTGGTTTGTGGTTTTCTCCTTAAAACCACAAATAATTCTTTCCAGCTGGCTGCAGTGAGCCCTCCATCTCACACAGACAGCCTTCTTGAAGGCTGAGGGCTAGCACCCTCCCTGCCACTCACTCAGAAGCTGCTTCAGCCCATTCAGACACTGCTCCGAAGCCAACTGCCTCTCCCTGCCCACAGAGAATGCTGTCCTTCCAGAGGGCACCTGCTCTGTCAACGGCCCATCTTCAGAGGCACCCAAAAAGGGTACGTGCACACATACACACCCCACCCCTGATCCAACTGGGACCAAGCCTAGCAGTTCACCTCCACCACACTGGGTCACACCCAGAAGGGCAGGTGTGCCCCGGTGGCTGAGCCAACCGCAGACTGGATCACATAGGGCTGGCACTCCCACACTTCTCCACAGGACGCCTGGGAAGCCAGTCTGCTAATCCAGGATGGCAGAGGTGGATCTCTGAGACAGGCACCTGCTCAGACAACACCCCACCTATGCTTCCTTCTCAACACCCAGCCTGGGCTGACCCTGTTCGCCCAGGGACTCTAAACAGCCAGGCTTGAAGCTGGCCCCCAAGAGGGGCACAAGGCAGCGTGGGGGCAGGGGAGGAGGACAGGAGAGCCCAGGTTCCCTTGCCCTCCAGTGGCTGCACCCATGGGGGTCCTGATGAACAAAGCCTGCCTCTGAGGATTCTTGCCAGGATTCCGGAAGCTCTGCCCCCACACGGGCCAGGCCCTCCCCATTGCTCTCCCCAGGCTGCCCTGTGCAGGTGCACCCAGGCTGCCCCTGCGTCTCTAGGTTTCAGACCCAGGGTGTCACCTGCAGGATCCCACCACACTCTGGTTGCCCTCGGGGCCACGTGGCAGCACCTGCACCCCACCCCAGGCTCCCAGCCGGTGGTCCCCACTCTCAGGAATCCTGAGCTCCATTCGGCTACCAGGCGGGACAGGAGAGGTGGCCATGGACCTGGATCGCAGGGCCCCAGACAAAGCATACGGACCAGGGCGTCTTTGTTTAGGGCCACAACTGGGCGGCACCCCCCCCTCCACCGCCAGGACAGTTACCATCCCCACCCTTCTGCGCGGCCCAGCCTCAGCTACCTTAACCCTTCCTAGGCAGCAGCGGCCACGCGCTCCCCCACCACACACACACACACACACACACACACACACACGCGCGCGCGCGGTTATTTTTAGCAAGGTGGGAGGCGCTCCATCATGGCGCCGTCTCTGGGTCCGGACTTCATTCCGCCCAAGCGGAGGCCCGGTCACTCTTCAGGGAAAGGAACCGGGCTGTGAGGGGAAGGCCAGAGGCCCAGTTCCCCCTCCCTATCGCCTCCCCGGACCTGGGGGTGGGGGTAGGGTAGTTGGGGACCCCCGCGCTCCTCCCTCTTTTGTTCATCTCCGCATCCTTGAAGGTCTCGGTCCTCCCTCACGTCCCGTGGGGGGAGGGGGAGGCCAGCCCGCGGGGAGAGGGGCCGCAGGCGCCAGCCCCGCCCAGCCGTGCCGGGCTCCCCCCTCGCCGTCCCCAGAGGCTGGGGGGAGGAGGCCGCCAAGCCGAGACCGGCCCCGCCCTGTCCACGGCGCCTCCGGGGGCCGCCCCTGCCGTCCCCCACCCCCCCACCCCTCCTGCCCCTGCGGATCCGAACCCGGGCGGCGACCCCCCCAACACACACACACACACACACACACACACACAATCCTACCCAGCGACGCACGGCGGCGGGGGCCGCTTACCGTGATGTGAGGGATGCTCTTTTTGCCCTGGTAAGACATGGCCCCCTCTGGCGCCCGATGGGCCTCGCTCTCGGCCCGCCCGAAAGACCCGAAGGGATGCGAACAAGCGTGGAGGCTCGGCGCCCGCGGCTGTCCTCGGCGCGGCTGCCCGGATACTCGGCCCGCGCGTCACCGCCGCCGCTCGGCTGCCAGCACCGCCCGGCTCGGCGAGGAGGGCGGGAGGAGGAGGAGGGAGAGACGAGGGCGGGAGGAGGGGGCTGCAGACAGACAGCTCCTCCCGGCGGCGCGGAGCCGAGCCCGATTCGCCCCTCTCGGCTCGAACCAGGAAACGCTAGCCTTCCGATCCCCCCCCCCCCTCCGCCTCAGCCCCCGCCCCCACGCCGCCAATGCGCGCACACCCTGGGAAGGGCCGCGCACACCCTGGACAGGGCCGGTGGGTAGGGCCGCGGCCTCACTCCCGCGGTGGCGAGGGTCTTGGTGCTCAGGGTCCTTTGAATCGGGAGAGCCGGCCCCTGGGATGCGCAGGCGGAGTTGACGGTTAGCGCCACAGGTGCCGCCCGCCCCAGGGATCTTCGTGGACACATGCGCCGGCGAGGAATGGGGCCAGGGAGCGGGGACCAGCCCTGGCTGCTGGAAGCAGCTTCCTGGCTCGCGCATCTGCCTGGCTCCATCCACCATCTACCCCCCGCCCCTCGCCCCGCCGCTGTCCCTCCTTGAATGGACTACAGCTCTCCAGCCCAGCTCCAAGGCTTTATTCACACCGCACCCTCTCCTACCCCAGACAAAAGGTTAGAAGGATGTATTCTCCCACACCCATTTCCAGGGCTTCCCTGTCCCAGCCACCCCAGCCCGGGGCCAGTCTTCTCCGAGGCTCCTGAGAGGAGCTTCCCTCCCTCGCAGGGAACAAGGCCCTAATTCATGGCTGGGCGGCCCACCCCCTGCAGCAGTTGGCAGCACCCCGCCAGCCGCCTGCCGGGTGTGGAGGCCAGCAGGTCACCCACAGGCTTCCTAGCAGACCATGCCCTCGGACAGCAAAGCCACCACAATCCCGGGGGGCAGGCCAGGGGAGTGGCAAGGCCCTCCCAACGTCCAGCAGGGCTCACAGGCCTGGGGGATGGAGAGTGGGTGGAGTCCACAGCATCACCCCAATAGGAGAGTGAGCCCCTGCAAGCCGGGGCAGCCCTGGACAGCTCCCCACCCCCAGGCACCAGACAGAATTCTCTTGCCTTTTTCTGCCTACAAAACCCACACCCATGGACTCCGGTCTCTGCTTTCTCTGGACGCCCCTGGATGGAGGCAAATGGGTGGGGGTCCCGGTCCTCCGCCAGCTAGGAGGCCTCCGGCAGTGTTCAGCATTCCAATAGCTTTTGGTCATTACATTTCCATTTTGCTGATGGAAATTGAAGATAAAATGATGCACCCACGGGCAAAGCATTTTCGCTGCGGCACAGCCACGTTCACTGCGCCCTCTGCGTCTCAAGCATTTTCACTGCGGACAGCCTGGATCCCGGGCGCCCTCTGCGTCCCATTCAGCCCAGGCTCCCGGATGGGGCTTGGTGCTTGTACCCATGGGAACGCCCTCTCTCCCCAACACAGCCCCCAGTGCATCCTCTGCTTGGGCCCAAACTCCATGTTAGACGCAGTGGGGCGTTCCCTGGGGGAACGTCTGGACATCTGGGCAGGGATGCATCCTGGGCAGAGATGGGGACAGGGCCACGTGCGTGCCAGGGGGAGGAGCTCCTGCCTTCGATCGGCCATTCAGATCGCTGCTCCCAAGCAGACTTCAGGGGTACAAAGCGCCAGTGCCGCTAGGCCACTGGCGGCAAACGTTGCGCCTGCGCCCCAGAGCCCCCTCCTCCCTCCCAGGAAGGAGCGTGCCGGGCGGGGAAGGACCTGGGCGCCGATTGCGCGGCTCAGAAGCGGAGAGGCCGGCCCTGGAACCTGAGCCTGCCGCTGGGCCACAAACCCCTACCGGCTGCACCACCCTGACCCCCGAGTAACCCGGAGCCCTCCACAGGCCAGAGATGCCGCCTTTTGTCCGGTGTCAGAGAAAGGGCAGAAGGAACCGGAGTCTCCCAGAGCTGCAGTGTAGCTACAAGGTGGGCGCAGGCAGAGCCCAGGACCACACTGGGGTCGCTGGTGCCCTGGGCCTCTGGTGCAGCAGGAGCGCGCCTCCGGACAGCTCCAGGCTGTGCACAAAGCGCGCCTGCGGGAAGCCCTCCACGCGGGTCGGAGTTGGAAGGAGACCGCAGCCGGTCTCATGGTGCACCATCTGAAGGTTCCAAGGGCCGGTGCTGGCGTCTCGGCTCAGGAGAGTCCAGGCCTCCAAGCGGGGTGGGCCAGCAGGAAATGGGGCAGACAGGGGAAGGGGGGCGGGGAGATTTAGGAAGAGGAAGGAATGAGGAAGAGAAGTCCCGACTCTTGCCGCTCCCGTCAGCACCCACAATTCGGGAACTCCACTTCAGGACCGCGGAGAGCTCCCGAGCCACGCAGGAATCCCCGCCGGGGCTGGGGTCTCGGGGCGCGTGGGCTGACCACCACCCACTCCCCTGCCTGCTTCTCCAGGAAGCACTCCCAGATTTCTACCCAGGTCCAGTGCTGGCCTTGCCTGGTCTCTAAGAGCGGACGGGATCATTCAAAGGAGGGTAAAACTTCACCAAGGAACACTATTATGCGCCCAATTCCCACGACTCTGATTTAATTCTCACAGTAAGACTGTCTCTCAATCTTCAGGGAAACTTCTGGAGGGTGGGGCCGGGGTGCCAGGCACAGCAGCACACACTGTCCACCCCCGCGACTGCTGGATCCATCCACCCATCTTCCACCCCCACTCTGCCCCAGCATCCTGGAGACCCCCTTCTCCGGGAGAGGCCCCCCTGCACCCCAGGCCTAGCCTTCGTTCCTCCCTGGTGCGCCCGTACCTGTGCTCGTCTCAACCGCCTGGGAAGCCGCTGGAGCCGGCTTAGATGCCAGCTTGTCCTGCGAGCTAGGCAGTAGCCTGTGCTTGGGTGTGCAGGATGGAGCCCTGGGAGAGATGTTGGGGCCAGCCACCTGGTGATCTAAGTCCTTAACCAAGTCCTTCCCCAGAGGCGGTTCCCGTGTGGCTCCAGCTCAACCTCTCCGGATCCGAGTAAGCAGTAGGTGTTCCATAGTTAGCAAACGAGCAGACCAATGAGCAGACAGGAGATGGGTGCCCTGGGTTAGATTCTAGGAGATCCCCTCACGCGTCCTAGGGTGCCATATGGCAGTTCTGGTCAACTTGCTCCCTTCCCCGGAACCGGTTCTGCGGGCGGGGAGCCCGGGATTGCACTTCGGAGGTCCCCTCAGGTCTTCCGGACGCTGCCGTTCAACCCCGACCTGACCTCACTGGGAACGTCCTCGTGATGAGGTGGGGGAGGGGTCGCTCTGCAGCCCTCCCCAGCCTGGTGGCCGCGGCCCTGGCACTGTCCTCCGGGGACCCCAGCCCTGGGTTTCCGAGCGCCCCGCCCCTCCCCACGGCAGTCCACGCGCGCCCCGAGGGTACCTGGCCATTGTCCCGGGCGAGCGGCAGGTCGCGGGGCGCGGGGCAGCGGAGGTGCAGCGCCGGCGGCCGCTCGTCGCGCTCACCCGGGGAGCTGACGGCCGAACCCGAGGGCTCGCTCACGTCGCTGGCCGTGTCCTCGCTGCCGCCGGGCCCCGGCAGGCCGACGGCGTCGGGCCGGCCCGCACTGCGCGGCGTGCGCGCCGAGCCGCGGCGGCCCACGCTGTACGCGTCGAAGTCGATGGTCTTGTTCTCGTAGGCGCCCTCCACCGCAGCGAACATGCCGCCGTACTTCTGGCGCGGGGTCTGCGCCGCGCTGCCCGGCCGCGCCAGGTACACGGGCAGGTCGTCCTCCGTGTTCCACGCGCGCCGCCGGTCCGCCATGCCCGCCCGCGGCCCTGGCCACCACCGTGCGCCGCGCTCCGCGCCTCGGTGCGGGCCCGCGGCGGCCCAGGCGCGACTGCAGCCGGGAATGGGCGGGGCGCGCGGCGGGCCGGGGCGGACCGGGGGCGGGCCGGGGCGGGGCCTCCGGGGGCCGCGGGCGAGCACCGCGGCCGGCTACAAAGGACCGGGGGGCGGGGAGGGCTGCTGACGCGCCCGAGCCGCAGCGCAGAGGGCGGGCGACCGAACCGCAGTACCCCAGACGCACCCTCGCTCCCCGCCCCCAGGCGGAGCGCAGGGTGCTAGGAGCGAGGGGTGGGAGCTCGGCGCGCGCGCGCGCACCCACACACGGGTTCGTATCCGCATATCACACAATTATAGCAAACGCTGGCTGCATGCACAGGCGTGCTGGCCTACACGAGTCAACCATGCACCCGAGCACCTCCTCGCGTACAGCTTTGCACACATGCCGTGTCTCACACACACGCACAGAAATTGTCCTTGCCCCACAACCCCAGATACCCAGATTTGTACCGAAATTAACAGTGCGATCCGAGCAGGGCACTGGATTAAGTACTTACTCAGCACGGTCACATGGATACCCTTGCTAGTGCCTGATGCTGGCAGATACTATCCCCAACCCCCGTCCTGCCAGGTGCGTGGTGGCAGCGCTAAGCGCAGGCAGGACACTCTGGGGCGAGAAGCACGCATATGAACACACTCCATAGACTCATAAAGCAAGCACACTCTATTACAAGAACAGGGCCTGGAATATGCACACTGTGCCCACTCTGGGGACAAAGAGCCAGCATCCAAGGCAAAGTCACAAGCGACTGTACACACACACAGAGCCCCAGGTGGAGTTGCTTGCACACAAACCCATGTCCGAGAGAAAGGAAGTGTGGCTTCAAACAGAAGAAATAGGAGAGCACACACAAAAAGCTCAGGGCAGTCCCAGTCCTGCCCCTGTTGATCACCCGGATGTCCCATTCCGCGTTCTGCAGCTTGCCTCCTGAGGGGCCCTGGATTAGGAGGCCTCTGGTGACCTTCTCACTGCAGCGTCCCTTCGGCCTTCTGGGAGGCTGGCCACAGACCCTCCGGCCTCCATGATTTCCTGGCAGTCCCAGCTACGCTCCCTCTGTTTGAGGGAATGGCTGACTGCACAGTTCAGAAGTGTTCTCTCCCAGAAGCATCCTCTCCCTGCCCTGGGAGCTGTCCGTTCAGCACCTGGTCCTACAGGAGCTCAGCGGGGCCATGCTGCGAGGATCCGAGGATCCGAGACCCATGGCAGACTTGCCCTCTTGTCTCCGCGACTGTTGGGACCCACAGACGGACAGCTTGGGAGACGTGGGATCTGCAGCCTCAGCAGCTACTAGCCTGAACGGCCATCTTTCCAACCATGGGAGAAGCAGGGGCAGATGAGGAGAGCAGGCGGAGTGTAGCTTGCCTTTGCTCAGCCTCCTCTACCTCCTGGGCAATCAGTCAGTCCTAGGGCGCAGTGAGCATCTATAAGGTTCTGCCTTCCAGGGACAGTCCTGTAGCGTAGCAGCCTAATCCTCCCCCTGTGGTGCCAGCATCCCTGTGGGCGGGGGTTCCTGTCCTGGCTGCTCCACTTCCCATCCAGCTCCCTGCTTGTGGCCTGGGAAAGCAACAAAGGGTGACCCAAAGCCTTTGGGCCCTTATCCACATGGGAGACTCAGAAGAAGCTCCTGGCTCCTGACTTCAGATCAGCCCAGCTCCAGCCATGGCCGCTATCTGAGGAGTGAACCAGTGGGTGAAGATCCTTTCTCTCTGTATCTCCTTGTCTCTCTGTAACTCTACCTTTCAAATAAAAGTAAATGTTTTTAAAATAAAAGTCCTACCTTCTGGAAGGGTGTGTCCTAGGAGGGAGCAGAGTGCTTGCAGCAGATAAGAACAGAAAGCATAACACCCCGCCCATCCCTCCAGCTGGCCCTTCCTGCCTCCTGTCCTGGGTGGAGTCCCAGCACAGCTGCTCCCCCTAAGGTTCTGGAGCCTCCAGGCTGCACTGCAGGTGTCTTCAGTGTTTCCAAGAAAACCTGTCTGTCCTGGGAAATGCTCTTCCAGCACATCCCGGTCAGGGGACCTCCTGTTGAAGACCGCATAGGGCTTTCCCCCTCAACCCCGTGGACGTCTGAGTGCAGGATTCTGCTGGACAGGACTTGGGAGCCGGCCCGCCCCCTCCCCGCTGGCAGTTACTCTCCACTCTCTGCCGATGCTGGCAGAGGTCTTAGTGCTTTTTGGCTTTGTTTTGTTTTCCTGTGGAACCCGCCCTCTCGTGAGGAAGGGCTGGCCAGCTGAGAGTGGAGGGAGTGGGGCCAGGAAGGCGTGGCAAGGGAAAGTAACAGCTCCCACTTACAGAACTGACTGCTTGCCAGGGAGCAGTGCCTTGCAGATACCGTCTCTTTCATGTCATTTTACAAATGACACAGTGGAGGCTTGGGGAGATAAGGCTTCCCCATGAAACTCCTGCTCTGCTGCCGCAGCCTGCATCTTGGCACTGCCCTTCCCCCAGAATCCTGATGCACACAGTCCTGTTGGGAGAGGAGAAGCCAAGACAAGCACCTGCTGTGCTGCTGAGAGTCTGCACCTTGGAGGTGGAGTCCTGCCCACTGTGGTGCAAGCTAGGGCAGCTAACCAAGCGGACATCACCAACACACACACACATGAGCCTCTGTTGTGCAAGCTAGGGCAGCTCACCACATGGCCAGTACCCAACACACACACGGGGGCCCCACTCTGTCATAGACTGTGATGCCCTCAGCTCACCCCTTCCTCTGCATGGCTTGTGAAGTGCTGCCTCTGTGAGGCCTGCACCTGCTCTCCCCTGCCAGTTTACCTTCTCTTTTTGAGTTTATTTATTTGAAAGACAAAGTTACAGAGAGACAAACATACACACACACACACACACACAGAATCTTCCATCCACTGTGTCACTTTCCCGCCAAAACCTGAGAATTCTGGGCTCACTGCCTCTGTTGAGTCAGAGTTTCTAATGCTTTGTGATGAACCAACAAGAAATTAAACATTATAAAGGGGGAGGGGAGAGAGAATCTTTCATTGTGGAAAATCATACATTTTTTAATGTACAAAATTACACAAATTATACATTTGACCAACATAGAAAAATACATCTTGGTAACAAGAGAAAATGCCGCCTCTGAACAGGAGACAGGGCAAAGATCACTAATCCTGAAACCTGGGAACGGGTGCTAAACTAGACACCACACCTCTGTCGCCTGGGGGCTTTGCTCCTTGCACTGCAGGGCCAGGGAACGGCCTGCTGTCCCTACACCCGACCAGGGGCCTGCTGAAGGACATCAGTGCCAAGAGGACGCACAGGGCTTGGAGCACTGGGACTCCCACCCCATGTCTAAGATGGGAGTCCCTGCTGGAGTAGTTAGTGTGCTTCTGGGACCTACAGGAATGCCTGCTGTCTCCAGAGAGTCCATCCTGGGCATGAGGAGTGGTCTCCAGCCAGCACCTGGCGCTGTGTGCCCAGTTCTTTAATGCCCTGGGCTTTCTCGTAGGGCCTCACACTTTTGATGCTTCCGTGGCAGGGAAACGGGGGGCATTGGGGGCTGAGAAAACTTACACAGGTGGCCTCTTATCCTTGTCCAGGTGCAACGTTCCAGTTAAAGCTACAACATCCCAGCATCGAGACACTCATTTCCCCCAGCACCTGCGTGCTGTCTTTACAAATACTGTCTGTATCACCTGACTTAATGACACCTTGTACATCTGTCACCAAGTCTTAAGACATTTCAACAATCCAATTCAGTAGTCTTTCCATTCCTACCCTCATGTGAGATCTCATCCATTCATCCTTAGCCACAGGGGTTTTCAGGAATGGCATTGGAAAAAGCTTTATTTTCCTCACTTAAGCCCTTTGGTTCACCATTCTATGATCCTGCATATGTTTATACCAAGGGTGCAGAAAACTGAAGTGCAAATTGTGTTGGCTACAACCACAGCAGGATTCAGAAAAGGTCCAATGGAATCAAGAAAACTCAATCTTTAAATTCCAAGTCTGCCACCTTAGCGGAATCCGTCTTAGGGGTCAAGATACCAATAATCCCTTTTCAGAAATTGTCGCTGGATGGCAAAGAGTACTAAATACATCAACTGGCCCAGGGAGGGGGTTCTTTCTCCAGCTCCTGAAGGCACCAGAAAATTTCAAATGATTTGTTTCAACTAGAAATATAGTTGTCCATGGGGCAACTGCAAGGAGAACTCTGTCTGTTGTGGACTCGGACTTTGGAAACATTGAGGATACAGGCAGTCGGCCCCGGGGAGATGGAGCTAATGTGCCTGTTGCCTCGGCAGCCCCATCGCCGGGCTTCCAGGTGGCTGTGCAGTGGCCGACCACCAAGCGTCTGGCATTCCCACCCCATCGCGCATTTCATCTTCCTGAGGCGCGTTAGCTGCCTGCAAGGCCCACGGCAGGTGAAGCGACAAGCAGATGACTCACGGTCAAAAATACTCCAAAGCTGTTTCTTCCTGTCGGCAAGAAGTAAAAATAAACATGTGGAATGCAGAAGAAACTCAGGGAGTTTCGGGAACTTACTGAGCTCAGGGCACAGGAGCATGGGAAGCCCCATGAGGCTGCGGCCCTGTGTTTCTCCTCGCCAGCTGTGCAGTGGGCTCATGGGACATTGGGCAAATGAAGCCCAGGCCCAGCCCCACCTATGACACTGTAACTTGAAGAGGCCTGGGCCCAGTTTTGAGAAAGCTCTGCAGGTGAGTAGGACATGCAACCAGCATGAAGAATCAGCACCACAGGGTGCAATCCCCATGTCCCACAGACAGCCTGAGAGGAACCCCCAGCCCCACCCCAGCTCCAGGCAGGAGCCCCGCCCCCAGGTCCTGCACCAGCTCAGCACAGGAGTGCACCCGCAGCAGGGAGAGCCCTCTGACTCTGTCCTCTGCTTTTGTTACACAGAAGCTGGGGCAGGCAGCAGCACGCACCCCACTCCAGCTTACAAAGCTGACTCACTAAACCGCTGAGTCAAACAAGCAGGAACGAGTCATCCTGAAGATTCGGGCTCTATGTCCCTGAAGGAGAACTGAACACCAGACAATAGTCCTGTTGTCACGTGAGCCACACAACTTTGAGTGACTCTGCCGCTTGCAGGGGAGGCGGTGGGCAGGGTGGACGTAAGCCTCCGTTGTTCAGTCTGGCCGAGTAGGCTTTCGGAGAGTCAGGGCTTCTTTCGGGAGAAAGAGACTGGTCGCAGGGCAAGGGTGAGAATTCCTGCAATTAATTCATGTTTCCACAGGACTGGGAATCGTGACAATGGTCCATGCCTGGATCTGGGGTCATCAGACCCTGCAGGGGGGCACAGCTGGGGAGCCTGCCCATGTACAGCCACCTGTGTCACCTGGAGGTGGTCATGTCTCTGCCTCTGCAGACTTCAGTCTCGACATCTGGGAAGCAGATGGGGCGGGAGGGGGAGGCCGAGTCTGAGCCCTTAGCCACTGCCGTGGCCACCCCCAGGTCTGTTTGCCTGCATCCAGCACAGCCATCCCCTGAGGGCTCTGCAGATCGGACCACACTGCCTCCCATGCCTCTGCCACCACACCTCCACTGCACCTATTTTAAGCCGCAGCCTCGCAGCATGGGGAAGTGTTGCCATGCCAACCTGCTGGCTGCAGCTAATCACCATCAACGAAGGCGCAGTACAGCCCTCTGACAGGCTTGTCTTGCCTGAGCCTAGGAACATCTTCCACGTTGTCACCAACAGATCCCCCTGCCTCATAACAGCCCACTGCAGTGCACAATAAACACGCCTGGACTTAGTGACAGGAACCACACCCATGCCAAGTGCTTTCCAAGGCAGTTGTTTCGTTGAGCCCATTTGCCGGGGGTGTAGACTGAGGCAGATCCTGCTTCTGGGACCTGAAAAGCTGCAGAACTGGGACCAGAGCCTGGGCATTGGGTCTTAACCTCATCTCCCTCTCCAACACTGGGAGGTCTCTGTCCTGTCTGTAGCAGAGGGTCGTCAGGTGACGCCACATGGGCAGGTGTGCAGGCCAGGCCCATCCTGTCTCCATTTCACTGAAAGCTTAAAGGTGAGGCAGGAGGCAGAGTTCATGCTGAGGGTCACACGGGCATGTGGTCGGATGGATCACCCCACCCCAGGGTGCCCTGCTGGCTCAGACAGGTCTCGGAGACTGCCCTGGGGACCTTGGAGAGGACAGAGGGAAGTGGCAGAAAAGACCAGTGGCAGCCTGTCTGAGGAACAAATACCAGTCACACCATCCGGGGGTGAAGGGGCATTCCTGGGTGGAGCCCCCTTCCTACCGCCCAAGTTGGGCTTGCGAGAGGAGCCAGTGACCGAGGAGACGCACCCCGGGAGGAGGCAGATTTGGTGAGCCTCGTCCTTGCGACACCTGTAGTTCACATGAACAAAGGGAGGCTGGGGAACAGAGAGCCACAGCGAGGTTGGCCACCTTGGCCCGCATTGCTGCAGGTGCTCTGGGATGTCCATGGGGCTGCCAGAGATGTCCTGCTTTGTCCTACTCCAACTGTGTCCCAACGGGTCCTGAGAACACAGCATGTTTCCATGAGGTGCATGGAGCTGCGTGGCCCACACATACATTACCACAGGCAGGCCAGAGGGAGGGGAAGTCCTCCACAGCGTCCCAGACGTTGGCTGCGGTGGTCATCAGAGCAGAACGGTGGAGCAGGTATCTGATAGAAGCAGGGATGTTACCTGTGCACAGGGACAGAGCACAGGCGTGGGACAGCCAGTCCTCGGGATGGCAGCTCCCAGGTTCTTGCCACTCCGTGCCAGCCAATAGGGGCTTCTCAAAAACCACACTCATCCCTTGGGATGCCCGGGTGACACCACACCAAGAAGACCTGGAGCCAGGGTGAGGGTGCTCAGCCCCCAGGCAGGCAGCGTGGATCCCAGGTTAGCTCTGCTCCCCCGGGGCAGCTGGGCATCATGGTCAACGGGGAGGGCTGTGGACATTTCCCAGCTGAAACGACAAAAGCATAGAAATGAGTTCTTATGGGATGCACACCAGGAAGCCGCTGAGGCGGGGTTAGGGGGCACCTTCATCTGTCTGTGTGCTGGGCTGCTCTCATGGGCTCCCTATGATTCAAACATTGCTGCTTCCACCAAACCAAGCTGCTCCCAGCTTGGGGCCAACAGGTGAAGTCTCCCTGCCTGGTCTGTATGTGACGCTGTGACAAAAAGCAGGACTGCGAGACGTGCTCAGCAGGACACACTGTCCAGAGATAGGGTGGGTCTGGCTTGCATACAGTGATCGATGGCCAAGGGAACAGACCTGGAGGCAGGAAGAAATGGAAGCTGTCAAAGATGGCTTCAGTCATATGCCCAGTGTTGACCTAGTCCCTGCCACATGGCAGGCTGTATGCCCCCCAACCACGAGGCTGTGGAGGCCCGGTGTCTGAGAACAAACACTGTAGGGGTTGGGGTTGTAACAGCTCCCGCACCACTGAGCTGCTCCTCCCCTTCTCATGGGGAGCGGTTCCCTCCAGCCCCTGCTTGAAAAGCTGCTTTTATGTCTGTGTTTTGTCCCTCGATGTATACTGTTTCCTCCTACACTCTGGTCTGTGCCATGCTGTACGCATTGCCCAGCTGTGACCATGAAGGAGGGAAGAGTGAGATGACCGCAGGGTGAGGCAGGACTGAGGAAGAAAAGCAGAAGTTGTGGGGAAGAGGAAGGACTGGGGCTTTCCACACAGCCTGTGCAAAGGCCCTGCAGGGACCGAGCGCGGGGCAGCAGGGAGCGGTCATGAGAAGCCAGCAGGCGGAGCTGAGCAGCCAGAGGTGACGCATGCAGGGTGTTGCAGGGTAGCCAGGGGAGGGGTGTTCATGCAGCACCAATACTGGAGATTCTGTTACGATGGAAGGCTGGTGGGAGACTATGGATAGGAGGAAGGCTGCCTGGATATGGTGAGATTGGAGCAGGAGTTCCCCGGGCAGAAGGCAAGTGCTGGCAGACAGTGCAGGCTGGGAGGGGTGAGGTGGTATGGGCTGGAAGGGGTGAGGTGGTACGGATTGGGAGGAGTGAGGTTGTATGGGCTGGGAGGGGTGAAACAGTACAGGCTGGGAGGGGTGATGTGGTACAGGGAGGGGTGAGGTGGTACAGGCTGGGAGGGGTGAGGTGGTACGGGCTGGAAGGGGTGGGATGGTACTGGCTGGAGGGACCCTGCTGGGCAGGAATACCAGAGAGTGGTCTGGAGAACTGCCCGCTCAGAGCCCTCCTGCATGCTGCCAGAGGAGTAACACAGGCTCTGGGTACAGTGACAGCTTCCAGGGGAGACCCGGTGCCCATGGAAGCCCCGACAGCACAGTGTCCCTCTGTAGGCCCAGGGTTATCCCTGCTGAGGTCTCCGGGGTCACCCAGGGCTGAGCACCAGAGGCTCACACACATGCCTCACACTGCAATGAGTTCATTAGTTGGGACACCCCCTTGGCACAGAGTCTCCTGCTTGCTTGTGATCTGGGAGTCAGCAAGTTCCCAGTGGCATGGGCTGTGGGCTGCGTGGGTGGCTTTAGTCTGCTCTGCAAGATGTATTTTTATCTCCCTGTACGTTGACTTGGGGGAGGGAACCAGCCAGACAGAAATAAGCCTGATGCAGGCCGTCAGGGCCAGCTGCTGCAGGCAAACCCCGCTACTCATCCTGGGCTGGCTGCTGCATGCGCCACCCTCCCACCTCCAGCCCTGGGTGGGGGATCCAGGGGGCCCTGCTGTGCACCGCACAGGGCATGTAGGAAGCCCGCCTAGGCCGGCAGACTGGTCACTGGAAGCAGGCAGGTGGCGCCAGGGCCAAGCAAGTCTCACACATCGCCTGCATCACACCTGACACAGACGGAGCAGATGCCTGACTCTGTAGTGACAGTGGTTGGCACCTGTTTTAGAATCGACGAAGATACCACTTGGTCACCTCCAGAGTCCACAGTCATTCCCAAGAAGTCACATCTAAAAACCACCTCAATGACAAAGACTCCAGGTCTGCTGAGGAATGGTTAGCAGATGCAATCAACCACGAAAATCACTTTGGGGGGTTGCAATGGGGGTTCTAGAAAGAACTTCGAAATAGCAATGCCCACAATATTCCCATACCTGCCCTACAGATGAAGAGCACGGACATTGATGGCAAAAACACAGTTCAAGTCCCAGCTCCCCTCGCAACGCCAGCTTCCTGCTGTGCACACCCGGAGGCAGCATGCGATGGTTCAAGTGCTTGAGTCCCTGCCGCCCTCACGGGAGACCCGGGCGGAGTTGTCAGCTCTTAGTTTTGTCCTGGCGCAGCTCCAGCTGCCATGGCCATTTAGGAATTGGAGCAGCACATGGGAGATTGCCTCTCTGCCTTTCAAGTAGGCAAGCATTCAAAAGAAAGAACAGAGTGACTGGCAGACCCCTGCAGGCAGGAGAAGCAGCTGGCCAGATACAGCTGAAGAGAGGCACGGGGAACAGAAGGCAGAGCTGAGGAAATCACTTAGGCTCACGAGAGCCAGGAACGGGAGGCTGCTCTAGACGGAGGGCATGGCAAAGGCCTTTCAGAAGGGGTGACATCAGAACCGACTAGCCAAATGGCACCAAAGATCTGGGCAGAGAGTGAAGCAGTGCCCACAGGTCCTAGGCCTGAAGGGTCAAAGTGCAGGAACAAGCTTGGCAGAAACAGGTGGGACACATGGGGGACACAGGCAGCCCCCTGTAAACAGAGGCAAGAGGAAGCAGCACATATTCCATGTAGAGTCAAGGAACAGACACCGGCTCAAAGAGAGGTGAACACGAGGCCAGCTCCAGCAGCCGGAAGTCAAGTTAAAGCCCAGAGCTGCCCAGCCACCCACTCACTCCCCCACCGCCTCATGTTTAAGCATCTATTCCATGCCAGGAGCTGTGCTCAAGGCTTCAGGGGGATGCTGGGAAGAATACAAGCCACACACCCTCCTTCCCAGGGACCTCACAGTGAGTGAGCCGAACGGATGAGTAAAAGAGTGGCCAAACACTGGCCAGACAGACCTAACAGGAGTGTCAGGAAGTCTATTCATTACAGGCATCAGGGTGGACTTCCTGGATGAGGAGTTCATGGCAGCAGCTAGCAGGGCTCCTGCCCCGGAAGGAAGCATTGAGCATTGAACTTTAAGGTCCCTACTGCTTCTGCCATGTGCTGATTCCACACACCCAGAGTGGACACCCCTGCACCCAGAGCAAGCGGGGGTAAGGCCCAAGGTTGCCGCTAGCAGTGTAGTCCGTGAGAGAGCACACAGTGTTAAGTGGATCACAGTGGAGATTCCAGGAGGTGCCTGCACAGTGAAGTGCAGGGGGGCTGGGCTGGGAGGTGGGGAAGCCCTGGGGTATCAGAAAATGAGGGCAAAAATGGGGACACCTGCCCATGCCCTACTTCGCAGCAGACTTCGGCGGTGACAAGCGCTCCTTGCCGAGACAGTGTCGTGTGACAGCAGAGGCAGGTGCCTGCTGGAGGCCCGTGACACCCTTCCCTCAACCCCAAGGTTGCGCATGCAGCCTTCTGTGGGCATGGATCAGGCAGGATCCTGACCCACGGATCACCTCTCATCCTCCCTGCTCTATAGGTCCAAGGAAGACAACCTGGCCGGCTATATGGGGTAAAAGTGGAGAATCGGGGCTACTACTCCCCCACTGCTGGCACTGCCAGGCCCCCAGCCCAGCCCCCCACCATCTCACATGTGCTCTGATGGGACAGGTGACACCTTCCTAATTGGCTCCCTGCTCCCAGCTGGCTCCACCCCAGCCTCCGTCAACCCAGCAGACTCAATTCCTAGAGAGCATATGATGTCACTCCTGGCTCCATGCCACATGGCACCCAAGCTCTGGGGCAGGATTCACAGAATATTCCATCACACCTGGCCTTGCCCGCCTCTGCTAAGCCACCCCCGATGCTCAAACCTTCCCAGACCACATGGCTGCTGTGTGAACGCCTGCAGACTGCACACTCCAGCTCCCACAGGTTGCACAGCCAGTGAAAGTGGTGAGCCATGATTTTCTTTATAAAGGCAGAGGGGGAGGGGAGAGACAACGCGATTGAAAATCTTCCATCCACTGGCTCACACCTCAGATGTCTGCAACAGCCAGGACTGGGCCAGGCTGAAGTCAGGAGCCTGGACCTGGACCCCCACCCAGGTCTCCTACCTGGGCGCCAGGGGACTCAGCACTTGAGCCATCACCTACTGCCCCCCCCCACAGGGGTGTACCTCAGTTGGAAAGTCATGGAGGAAAAAACCCATGGGATGGCTCCAAGCAGACAGGAAACCGCACCTGGGGGTGGGGTGCATGTGCCAAGCAAGGACAGATTAAATGGACCTCAACCCAAGGAGACGCTGACTGAATGCAACCCGGTTCCTGGCAGATTTCCTTAGGGAGAAGTCAGCATTTTCTTGCAAGTGGAAGAAAGCCAATGTGAAATTCATGATTCTGCCCCTCCCTCCGCAAAGCCTTTGCAGTGTGAGACTTGGTCTGCTGCCTCTGGCCCCGAGTCCAGGGCTTTAAGCAATGTCAGCATGAGCGAAACACGACCTGCTCTAAGCGGGTCCGGTGTGTGGGGGTCACGGACTTTAAGTGAGCACCCTCATTATTCCCAGGGAAGTTCTCTGGAAACCCGTCCTTGCAGTGTAACTGAGGAAGGTATCACATGTGGGTCACCCGGCTCCCTCAGGGTTGACCTTGGGACAGCCTGAACTCTAGACAGAGCCCATGACTCAGGAGATGCTTCAGTTTCCCAAGCTGGCCTGTGCTTTTCATCTGCTGCAAGGTGTAAATGAGGAGGTCCCTCCTGCTCTAAGGCCAGGAAGAGACCAGATGGGAGCATTGCTTGCCATGCTCCAGAAACACGTCTGTGTTCACACACCATGGCGAATGGTGCCAGAGCCTTAGACACGCCTGGCAGTGCGGCCGACAGCTGTGGAAACCCAGCCGATACACAGACAACTGTTTCTGAAAGAAGAAGTTAGTCCTTGGAGTTCTCGCCAAGAGATCGGGACCACCTAAGGCAGCGTCACGCGGGGCAGCCCTGGGCGCCCACCAGGAGGCAAGGAGCCAGGGCAAGCACAGTCCAAGCTGCCCTCTTGTTTCAGTAGCAGGGGATGGGCCACACCAGGACATCCCCGTCAACCACGAGGGCCAGATAGCCTGCAAAAGGACACAGGCCCGAGCTCCAGCTGTGCGATCCAGGGACCTGCCTGAGAGTGAGTCCAGGAAGGCCCTGGACTGGTTTTGCACACAAATGGAAGACTCCCAGAACATGCTGGTCCTAGCAGCAGCCATCTCTCCCGGCCACCAAGGCTCCCAGGAGGCAAAGTCACAGACAATGCACAAAGTCAAAACCACGGCAAAGCAAAGCAACCGGCTTCGGACCCTCTCTCTGCCCGTGTGACCTGGGACCGGGGTCAGACCATTCTGTTCCATGTTTGACATGAAGGTAACAGCCTTGCACCCAGAGCTGTGGTAAAGATGGCAACCAGAGGCCCCAGGAGGGAGAGAGAGGGACTGGACATTTGGGAGAAGTCCGGTGACCGGTTCCTGGTGTTTCCCAGCACCCTACCTGATTCCTGGAGCCTGGCAGACAGGCAGGGGCTCCTCCAGGCACGGAGGTCAGGGGTGGGCAGCCAACCAAGGTGTGGGTGGTGCCGTGTGGCCAGAGTCTGGACCGCAAACCACACGCCCCTGCCTTTGGTTTCCAGGAGCTGTCTCATCATAGCATGCAGGGGAAGCAGAGAACACCAAGATAAAATGGGTTTGCTGTTTATTTTGTTGTGTTACCAACACTTTGATAGAGTTGATGGATTTGTTTGGGACCTGGGGCCCCTCGGAATCTCATTTCCCCTGGGGCTCCTCGATGTATTGATCCTATTTAGAAATATGGCCATAAATTTTGCACAGACCTCGTGGCCCAACCTACAGGCTGCCCTTCCTGGGTCGGGGGATCCAGAAATCTGGCTCTCTCACGGCACTGCCTGTTTTTAACTTTAACCATGATTTTAGAGTCCCACGCCAGCCACAGGTGTTGTGCCTGTGTCCTGAGAGAGTGATTCCATTACCAGGGCTCCGTCTTCCTTCTCTGAGGGAAAAAACTCACACACTTGGTGGAAATCGGAATGTCGGTGCCAGCAGAGCTGAGGACGCAGCCCAGGTGTTTCAAGAACATTCAGCTAACAGGTGAGCACCTGAGGAGGAGCCTCCATCAGCACACGCCAAGAGCAGATGAACATGCAGAATGCATGAGCAATCCTAAATACTACATGAACTCATCAATCGCTATAAAAACAGGACATGTGCCTCAGGTCTAGGAGCAAATTTGTTTAGATTTCGAGCTTTGAATTTTTTCCCTGCTTCTGATTTCTACATTTTTTTTTCTGTAATAAGCCTACATTGCTTAAGGCTAATTTGCATAATTGAAACTTTTTCACAGCTCAGTTGGGATACAATGGCTTCCCTGAGCACACACATGGACACGTCTCATCGCTCTGGTTGGATAGACCAGGGCTCTGAGGATCTTTGCCATAGCATCATAGTAATCTGTTCTCCACCTCACTCGACTGGCCTAACCTTGAGCTTGTTTGACATGGCTGAGTCAGGAACTTCCTGTGGCCTGGAATTCACTTACGCACAGAGAAATGCAAATAAAATCTCCTTCCGTAAAATCAAACATCAGAGCCCGCTGCCTCCCCGGTGTCTATTTCCCCAGCTGGGATAAAGTCTCCTACATTTCTAATGCGCTTCAGCGTCGTCTGGATTGTCCAGCCAGTCACTTCCTGGACCCAATGAGGAGCTGAGAAAGGAGTTCCTCTCAGGTCACAGGATGGGCACTGACACTTCTCACTGACCTCCAGCCCGACGCCGCTCCTCCCTCCAAGGACCAGCAGAGCCATTGTGCCAGAAGGGGAATCTGTTCCTGGCACACTGCCTCCCCTCCAGCCAGCGTGAGAGCCTTCAGTGGCTCCCAGCACACTCAGGCCCTCCTTCTTGCCTGTCCCTGTCATTTGCTCACATCCCAATCACATCTAGGTCCTGCCAGCCCAAGATACAGGCTACTGTTTGTACCCATGCTTCCCACGAAAGAAGCCATCTGTTGGTGAGCCCACTGTATTCCCAAGCATTTTACTCTCAATACCTCCTTGCTAAGCTCTAGCAGCATGGGCCACCCCAGGGTAGATGTCAAAAGGACTAATCTGTCCACTCCTACTGTCTCTGCCCCCCCTTCTGGAGTCATGCCTTTCATAAAAACTACCAGAATAACCACAACTCTCCCAAAGACCAGAGCTGTGGGCCAGGAAAACACACCTGGTATGTTCGTGTCCAGAAGTCTGGCCCGATTGCTTGACGCTCACTTAGCTTCCGGGTGTCAGAGCCCGAGACAGGTGCTGGGGATAGGTGGGGTGCAGCACGACACAGTCCTTGGCTTCAAGCTGAAGGTCTGTGGATGGCGTGGGGTTGAGGGCATGGAGCCACAGGAAGGGGCTGGCACTGCGTGAGATGGGCAAGAGGAGGACTCATGCTGCCTACCTACAAACTGCTTGTCTCACCCTTAGGCCTCTCCAACCCCAGCACCCATGGCAGTGCATGGCATACCGAGGCCGCTCAGCACTTGCCTATGGGATGGGCTGGGGATCCATGGTGGCTCCCAGGGGAGGAAGACTCCGGGAGTCCCGCTTGGCTCCAGCCTCTTGCTCCAGCTGACTTGGGCTTCGACTTCTCAACACAGCACCTGCTCTCCCAAGTGCACTTAGTGACGATGGCCTGTGCCTTCAACAACTGTCACCCACATGTTGACCTTCCCTCAACACACGCTCTCACTGGGAGCCTCAGGTGGGCTCAGATAGTGGTGGCAGCGGCAGGACAGGGGTGCATTCGGGCTCGCACATGCCCTAAGCTGGCATCTCATGTGCACTGATTGTATCTCTCCAGACAGCTGTGCACGGGAGCAGGATGGTTCCAGGGCTGCAGAACAAGCTCAGTTCACATCCCAAAAATCCTCGCTGTGAGCTGCTGAGAGGGCAGGGACGGCATCTCTCTGGGGTTCAGAGATGGGGCCTCGGGGAGGCAACCACGATTCGACGTGGTCATCTCATGGGGGCCCAATCCTGGAGGCTTTCTTGGAAGAGAGCAGAGAGCTTTCGGTTGGAGGAAAGAACTGCAAGAGGGAGGCAGGGGCTGGTGCCAAGCGGTGTGGGGAGCTGTGAGGCAGAGTGGATGGCCCTCCAGTCCCAGGGCCCCTATTTTCCTTGCTGTTGCAGGTAGAGGCGGCCAGGCACCCACATGATGTCACATCCACCCGAGGGTGGGATGGCACCTGGCAGGTGGCTTGCCTGGGGCTGAGGTCACAGGCAGCCCATGGCTGCTGGGAGAAGGAAGGCTGCACCCTGCCCTTTCATGATGTCATAGAAGTGAGTTGTCATGGCAACCCCACGGCCCAGCTGAGTGCTTCCTGAGTGAGGTCCTGGGATCCAGAGATGATGCCATATGGTCCTGGGTTGGACAGAGGATGGAAGGACACCTGTCCTAGGGGACCAGAGTGAGAGATGTGGCTAAGGAAGGACAGAGACAGGCTGGAGACTCCTCAGGAACTGGGCTGGGTAGGGGCAGGGGGTGGCAGAGGGGCTGGGCAAGTGCTCTGCCACGTGGGGAGGGTCCCAGGTATGAAGGAGGCATAGGTCACCCAGCCGGGGGCGGTGACCTTCACAAGGGGCTCAGAAGGTCCCTCTTCCCTGCATATGCCTCTCTTCAGGAGTTTTCATGAGGAGTTCACACTTACTTGGATTCTGGAAGATTCACCATGGTCCCACAATGCAAACTGCACGAAAGTTCCTCCAATGTGCTCTCTCCAAACAAATATGATTCAGCCAGGAAAAAAAAAGGCCAGATTGCCGCCTGCTGCAAGACAGGCGAACCTTGGAAGCACAGTGTCATAGCCAGCTCCCCGCTGACGTGCCTGGGAGGCAGCAGGTGGGTGCTTGTGCCCTTGTCAACCTGGTGGGAGACCCAGATAGAGTGTTGGGCTCCTGGCTTCAAGCCTGGCCCAGCCCCAGCTTCTGTGGCCATTTAGGGAGTGAACCAGTGGATGGAAGATTTTCTCTCACTCTCACTCTGCCTTTCACGTAAGTTAATAACTTCAAAAGAAAAAGACATGGTGCAGCGTGAAGAGAGGCTACACAAAGCCATAGCCTGTATGAGTCGGCATCTGGGAAGTGTCTTGAACAGGCAACCCCACGGAGGCAGAAAGGGTCAGAAGCTCCCAGCTAGCCCGGTGTGGGACGGGCAGGAACGGGCGCCGCGTGAAGCTGCAGGCCTCCTTCCCACCGTGATGGACACACTCTGAAACAAGTGCTGACAGGGCAGCATGAAAGCCACTGAACTGCGCACGGTGAACTGGTAGACTGGGTACATTTTACCTGAGGTCAGTTTTATCTCCACGCTGTATTTACCTTTATTAGAAATTGGTTTATTTATTTGAAAGGCAGAGAGAGAAGAAAAAAGGAAGAGAAAGAGAGGTATCTTCTACCCACTGGTTCACTTCCCCAATTAACTACAATAGCCAGAGCTGGACCAGGTCAAAGCCAGGAGCCAAGAGCTTCACCAGGGTCTCCCACATGGGTGGCAATGGCCACGCACTCGGGCCATCGTCCAACACTTTCCTGGATATATTGATCAGGGAGCTGGATTGGAAACAGAGCACCTGGGACACGCACTGGTGCCTAGGTGGGATGCTGCTGCAGGTAGAGGCAAAGCCTGTTTTGCCACACACTATGTGGCTGAGGCCACAGAACACCTGCCCACCACCTCTCCCAGCCCCATCACAGCTCCTCACAGGTATCCAAGAATCTGGAGTCACATGCAACACCTGGGACCTGGTGATATTAAGGAACATAACATTTATAGTCGTCGATAAAAGGTAAATGTTCATAGTACACCTGATAATTTAAAACATAGATGGTAAAATTAAAAATAAAAATCTTTCCCCCAAATTACCCCAGAGCAATATCCATTTTAGAGCCACTTAGTGTCCTCCATGGGCAGGGTCCTGGGTCTCTCTCACAAACACACCCGCTAGCCAGCAGCTACAGGGGGCGGCAGCAGGCAGGTGCCCTTTGTTTGCGCTAACCAAGGCTTCCAGGGTGTGCAGCACCACGCCTGTGGGTTGACTGACGTCAGGCCGAAAGGCAGCACTGCCACATTAAGTCACACAGAAATGTAATGGCCCCTCCCAGATATCTGGAAATAGGGGCAAAACCAAAATAACAGCCAAGCCCATTTTCTCAGCGCGTGTAAAAACACGTTTTGAACAGAATCGAGGTCATAAAATTTCACAAGGTTCCCCGCCCTCCCCCAACCCTTCCCGCATCCTGCACGTGCACTCTCACTCCGGGTCTGCACTTAGCATTGCGAGATTTCCCCAAAGCGTCATCTTTGCAGCAGCCTTTGTTAACCGCTGCATAATCCGCACATCCGTCATGGCGCCCTGGCCGCCCAGTGCTGTCCTTGGTACACAGAGCAGCAGCACGTGCCGGTCCATGGGAAATGGCCAATATTTCACCGCATGGACGTGTCATCATCTGTGTAACTGCTTCCCCGCCACTGGCCGCTTGGATTGCTTCTAATAACCCGCATCTATAAATCATGCCTTGAGCAAGGCTCCTGTATGTGCGTCGTGGCTGCCTCTCAGTGATCACTGACGAGCTCCCCCAGGGGCTGTTCCTGAGTGAAGAGGGAACCCACTTTCCAGGCTCTGGGCTCATCTGCCAGCAGAGGGTTGGTTGTATGTTTGTTTTGGTTAAGCCAGCAATCGACATAATTTTCAAGGCTGTAAGTTATGTGGCCGTTCCTTGACCCCAAACCCAATAGCCATGGCAGTCAGAATTTACATTTTGTTTTTGTAAAAGCCAGTACAAAGTCCTTTAGGAATAACACTGAATTTTCTCAACGTTTATACCCAATGTGAAAAACATTTTTTCCAGAAATCCCGAAGAAACCAGCATTGAAGTGAGTTGTGTTTTCATAAAAGACTGGTGCTGGAAACCAACAGACAGAAAGGGAAATTTACAGACGACCTCTTACAGACATGGATATGAGAGGAGAAAGCCCAGGGACTGAAGTCCTGAAACAGCCGCTAAGCCGTGGGCTGTTCAAGGCCAGCAGAGCCAAACGCAGGGGCAGCTCGGGAATTCTCTGTACAGTCTACGGCCATCCCACCCTGAACAGGCCCGATCTCATCTGATCTCGGAATTCTCTGTACATAACGCCCACATACGTGGGAGACAGCTACAAGTTCAAGGGCTTGATGCGATTACCTACTTCTGTTGTAATCCAATGAAGGGGTAATTAAAAGGTGAAGGTGCAGGGACAGTGAGAGCTGCTGTGACAATCACAGCCATAACTGTCTTAATGGGAACTACACACACGCCAAGCAAACCCGACTGGGCACCCCTGAGACGGGACCTGCTGGGGGCTTTCTCCAAACAGTTTTATCCCTTTGTGGATGTTGACTGCCTTGAAATTTTGCTCCCATCTCTGACTTGCCCAGTGGCACTTCCACGCATGATGATAAGGATTGGGTAGGACAAAGCCAGGCCCCCAACAGAGGCTGCCCTGTGTCAGAGTAGCCTGTGAAGAAAGAGTCAGCAGGGGCTGGTGTTGTGAGGTAGTGAGTAAAGCCACAGCCTCCAATGCTGCTGGCATCTCATATGGATACCAGTTCAAGTCCTGGCTGTTCCACTTCCCATCCAGCTCTCCCTGCTGCTATGCCTGAGAAAGTAGTGGAAAACAGCCCAAGTGCTTGGGCCCTGGCAGCCACATGGGAGATGGGAGAATCAGGAAGCAAGGTTGGGGGCCTACACTGACCACTGGCACTCCGTGGGACCTAACTTACGGCTCCACCTCTCTCTGGGCCTCAGGCTCCTCCCTCGCTTATGAGGCTGTGAGAGCCAGTGGTGGCTGAGCACCTCTCATCGTTTATCGCTGAGCCAAGCCTTTATCTCAACACCTCTGCGGGAAGGGACTCTCAACTCCTGGCTCCAGTGCTAGCTGGCTCCACCATCACTAACCTGGCCTGCACCACTTCTTCATGGCTGACCCCTCACACAATGCGAGGCTCAGGTGTTGTGGACCTCCAAGCACGAGACAGTGCTCGGCCTAATCATGGTGTATTTGCACAACCCGCCAGCATGGTCAGTGCCTCTTACATTAGGGATATGGGACCAGGGTCACCTGAGCTGACTGGGGCCAGATGCCTGGGCTCCCTACAGTCCTGAGCTGCAACTCATTAGTGCATGCACAAGTACCTGTAGTTTTCAGGGTTGCCTCTCTCTCTCTCTCTCTCTCTCTGCCTTTCAAGTAAATAGCAGAAAAACAAAATTAAAACACAAGAGAGATAATCCTCGCCAGGCACCCATCAGTGCCTTGCCTGTGAGAGAGCACGCTGTGCTGGTCCAACTGGCAGAGCCCACGGTGGCCGTGAGGGGCCCTGGCCTAGTGCCACAGTGCCACGCCCCAGCTCCTGGGGATCCCACGAGCCACACGTCAGACCGAGCTGGAAAAGGAGTGGCACGCGTGAGGTCTGGGATGGAGCAAGTCCCCCACCCCCTAACCCTCAGTCCGGGCGGTGTGGCTGGCAGGTGCCTGCGATCTGCAGATTTAGAGCCAGGGCAAAGAGATGCCAGTGACTGCCCAGCCTCCCTCCACCAGGGGGGCACATTTCAGGGGACACCCTCCACTGGGTGTCCCTGGGGAAGGGCCCATCCATGGGCACCCCAGGCTTTCCATGCTCAAGGCCTGGTGACTGCTGAGTTCACACAGCCCCGCTTACGCAGGCTCTACTCACTGCTTTGCTGCTTGGCACATACAATAAGGACCACGCCTGGATTATGAACTTGGGTCTTTCCTCGGTTAGTGCTGCCCAGCCGGATACTCCCTGTGACACTGGGCAGTGGTCCAGAGCACAGCCTCCAGGCAGCCGCACACTTACAGACGGGGCAGGGGAGTGGGGGACTCAGCATGATGCCCCCTTAGGTGGGTGTGTCAGCTGCACCTTCCACCTTACGGCCGGGAGGACGGGGCCACATCCTAAGCTAAGGAACGTCAGTGTTCGCATCTCACAGAAGAGGAAGCTTAGGGGCAAGGAGCTACTGTCCCTCAGTCACACTACTCTGAAGCCACAGGAAACCAAAACCTGCCCTCCAGCTTTGCCACGCTCCAAACACGCTCGAAAGCTCTGGGGAGACCCTCCCTGCCCTCTGCAGGAGAATCCCACCTCCTCCAGGAAGCTTTCCCAGATGCCTCCCTTCCGTGGACCCAGGGTGGTCCTGTCGAGCTCAACGTAGAGCCTCCTGCCCTGGCACCTCCTCCCTCTACACATTTAGTCAAGAAACCCTGCAAAGTACCTACAGAGGATGAAGGCAGAAGAGGGGACTGGGCACACCCACTCAAGCTAGGCGAGGGGCTGGACACAGACACACCAGCTGTGTGCTGACAGTCCCCTAAGACTCGAGCCATATCTCCTTCCAGCACTCCACCCTCCATGCCCTTCACCCATGTAATGTCTGGCTTTGCACCTGCCCTCCCAGGCTGGCAGGTGTGGGTTGGTAACTAACGCTCTAGATATTCAGCCCAGGGAATACCTCACAGGCAGGTCTTGGCTGAATGCCCTCGCAAGCAAAAGAGGGACTTTCTTTCAATCCAGCACATTCTGCCGGTGACCCACTTACAGGGCTCGTGCATGAGCAGCCGGGCTGGGATCCCTTCCATAACCCAGCCAGCAAAGAGCCGGGTGGGGGCAGCTTCCTGCAGCTGTCCAGGGTGCCCCAGCTTGAAGGGACCAGGAATTTAAAGACCCAGACAGCTGGATCTGAGCCCCAGATCTGCAACAAATCTGCTTCTCTATCCACACAAGGGGAGCATTACTAAGTTCATATGCACTTGAAAGGCTGAGCAACAGAGAGGTGGAGACAGAGACCGATTTCCCACCTGCCGGTTCACCAAATGACCACAGCACTGGGCCAGGCCAAGCCAGAAACGAACCAGAAACTCCCTGAGTCTCCCACATTGGTGGCAAGAGATCCATGCACTTGAGTCATCTTCCACTATATCCCCAGGCACATGAGCAGGGAGCTGGATGAGAAGTAGAACAGTTAGAACTTGAGCTTGCATTCCACAATGGGATGCCAGCATTGCAGGTGGTGGCTTAACTCACAGCCCCACTAGTTTCTCAAATTATTAGAGTCCAAATGCCAGAATGCATTTGGGATTTACAGCACAGTTGCTGACATACAGCAGGTGCCACGGAAGTAGCAGAACTCTTGGGATTATTTGAGCATCATCATTTCAATCTCTGGTTTTTCTAAATAATACCCTAGAGTCAGGCGTGAGGAACACAGAGTCGGAGCCCAGCTGGAGCCTGGCACTGAGCCCCAATGCCCACCCCCTGCAAGGCCAGTTCCCCACCCGACCCCACGCCCAGACAGCCCCGCCATCCTGGGCTGCCTTAGCTGCATGCCTTTCTCCTGGAGCACAGTACTGGCCAGGTGAAGGAGTACATGCTGGGAAGTGCATTGCTCAGTGCCAGTGTGGACCCAAGACCCTCATGGAAACTGGGGGGACACCCTGCTGAGCCTGGGAGAATAGCCAGGGTCCCCCACTTCCTCTGTTCCCCAAGGATGGTGGTCCTGTCTCCATCACGCCTTGCCAACTGCTATATGCTCCGTCCACTCCCTCTTGGGATGGTTCTGTGATCTGTGGATAGGGTCCCTTCGCAGTGCGCGGGTGCAGTCTTTGACTTCTGCTTGGAGAGGTGTTCTAAGTACAGGCCCAGAAATGGTACAGCATGTGGTAGAGTTTATTTAAAAGGCGAGAAAGCAAACACACACACACACACACACACACACACACTCTGGCGTAGTCAAGTGTGGGCCCATAGGGGAAGATGAGTGGAGGAGGGAAGCAGAGACAGAGCACCCCAGCACCTTCTCCTCCGACTGCAGACCAGAGCCCCTCCCACCTAGAGAGGGCGTGGTTACATAGCACCCACCCCCAGGTCCTTGGTGAGGGAGGAAATGACATACAAGTGGGGGTGGTGGGGAGGATCACATGGCCTACCCCAGCTATTCTCTGCCACCCTGAGCAAGCCACTCCGGTCCCCGACCCCAAGTCTCCAGGCAGGCAGCTAGGCCTGCCCCACCCCCTAGATTACGCTTCAATTTTTTTTAACTTAATTTGAATTCATTCCGAGTTTCAATTGCACTTAATATCCCAGTGATCAAGACAAATTCTCTCACTGCAAAAACCTGTCAACCCACTTTCATAATAGAATGTCAGTTTTCTTTTCCTTTTTTTTTCTAATCACCGAAGACAAATGACGCCTCCTTCCCGCCTGTGTCACCCTCATCCTCGGGAGTCTGTGCTAGAGACAGATGGCTTCCTCGTCAGGCACGCTCTCCTCCCGCATCTATGGAAGAGACAGAACAGACCAAGCGCCATGCGGCCCCTCGGGCGCTGTCCTACTCACTGTCCCCGCCTTCCGCCTTCCCTGCCCTCCCAACTCTTCCTCCAGGCTGGATCTAAAACCTCTGAGGTCAGGTCCCCTGAGGTCAGGCCTGGCTCACAGCTCCCTCGCGCTGCACGGACGCCATGAGCCCTGTTAACCTGCAGCTCTCACCGTGCCCCGGTCCCTTTTTCTGGCCCGATTGTGGATCCCTGCTGCTCAGCATCACGCCCTCGGCAAACTCTGCACACTCCTTCACGCTTCCACTCTGCCCTCTGCACGCTGTAAGGTCGGCAAATGTCTGCAGGGACAACCAGCCAAGTAGCTGATGCCCTTGGGGCCTGGACTCTCAGGCTGGTCCCCTGTCCCCAGTGTGCCCCAGGCCTCAGGGGAGAGGCCACAGACATCCTGTGTGTCACCCCAGGCCACTCTCACTGCTTCCACCTCCCACCCTAAGGCTCTGAGTGCGCGCTTTCACTTTCTCCTTGTTCCTGCTGCCGACCCCACCTGACCCAGCACAGCACCCCAGTTTAGAACCAAAACTTTGCAGGCTTTACCAGTTCAGAGGCAGGAGAACAAGGGTACGAATGGACAGAACAGAGACATCCCGCAGACCCTCCACGGGAAACAACCTGTGGTAACATCATTCTACTCTCCTCAAAGATCACACCATTCTCCCACCCTCTATTATGGGGAGAACTACCTGCTTCTGCTGACAGGTACGGATATCCAGGAGAGGAAATCATTTGGGGATTCCACCAATCCACAGAAACTGGATTCCCCATCCACAATCATCATTAGTGCCTTTGCTGGGACCCAGAGACGCTCGGCGGTGGGAAAGAACCCACGTGTCCCTCCCCCAGCCCTGGCCTGCAGCCTGAATCCCACAATGACAGCTGCTTGCATGATTTTGCTTAAATTGCCCTCACAGTACAGTGAAGGCCTCCCATGGCTGTGTGAGGAGAGTGTGTCCCCTCCAGCACAGCCTCCCCCATGCACACTTCTACTTACAGCACAGCTTCCCTGCTCCTCCCTGCCATGCCCCAAGCAAGGGGGTGAGGGCCTCTGAGGAGGTCTGGAGACTCAGCTGTGTCTTGCTATGTTGCCTTTGGAACACTGTGCATGGAAACCTGAGGGACCCCATCGAGCAGAGACCAGCCTCCTAGCTCCCTGGTCAACTGGTGGTCAGCACCCACTGCCATACATGAGGCCCTCTAGACCCCCCAGCACCAGACAAGCTGTCTGATGAACAACCTCAGTGACATAGCAGAAAACCACCCTGCAGAGCCCAGCCACGTGGCTAGCCTCGGCAAGCCAGTAAGCAGTTAGACCCATGCTGGCTTCAGCGGCAGCTCACTGGCACCACAACAGCTGGCGCACGCCTTCTTCAATGACCAGCTGCTCTGCCCATGGTGGTGGTGATGGGGAGTGAAGATAACTAGGTGTTTCCTCTGAGCTGAGCGCTTTACAAATCCCAGGCATCCCGCTGCTCCCCTTGTCCCAAGGCCATCTGCTCACTCCAAAAACCCTTGGGGGTGCCCCGCTGCAGTCTTGTGGGGAGACAGCTTTACCCCTTTCCACAGACAGTGCAGAGGCACCCAGGACCACACAGGCATTAGCACCAAGACCTAGACTGCTCCCAGTTTACTGGAGGCTCGTCAGCCCCACCTGCATGACTGCCATGGTGTCAACTGTCCTCCAGTCTAGAGACTCTGCTCCCTCTCTTTGCCCCTCGTGGTTGTTGGCCTCTGTCCCCAAGAGCCCCCCAAGATCAGGATTGGTTTGTGGAGAGTGGCTTTCAGCTAATTGCATGCACATTCATGGAATGCAAGCCATCTGGCAGGCGCTGGGGGAAAGGCTGGCTCTCAGGGCAGTGGGGTCAGGGGAATGTTGGTCCCAGCTGCCGAAGGGAGCTTCAGGGAGTGCTGGCAGCTGGTGGGAACTAATTGAGGGCACAAGTTGAGCTGCAGTTCACTGCGAAGGCCACCTCCGCTGTACACCCCCTACCCCAGGAAGCAGCAACAATCAATGCCAGACAAATCAGTCGCACCGTCCAAGGCACCAATCTGCTTTGCTCAGGGCTGGGGTAGGAGCGGGGTGATCCAAGCAACCAGCGGGGAGGTGGTGGGGGTCAGACTGGACTCCCAAAGGGTTGCAATCATGGTGTCCCTGTGACCATGCGACTCCGTGACTTGGCCAGTGATTGGCCATGTCTGTGAAATGGGAGTTGCTGGCATTGCTTAGAAATGAAAAAGGGCACCACATCAAAGCACTAAGACAATATCCAGTATCAGTGAAAACCGCTGTTCTGAAAAGTCTGGCCGCTGAAGGACATGTGTCAGAATGCTCACAGCCATCGTTTCTCAGGAGCGGCATTCCATGTGTTCTGCTACTTTTTTTTACATCCTCCCCCCCAATTATCCAAACCAATCTATATATACGGATTAATTTTAGTCAGCAGTAGAAAAACAAAAATGTTATTTAGCATGCTCGTACTGTCAGGCTGTGCCGGGCCTGGTGCGGCTCTGGTGCGTGGGAACAGGCATGGGTTATGCCAGTTTTCCAGGCAAAGTCCGGGGTGCTTCCAGCTGGCCCAGAAGACACACACAGGAATCAGCGGGGATAGGGGCAGCACAGGACCCAGAGGGGACGCAGACCGGGCCTGCTGGGACAAGGCTGCGTGGCTGCTGGGAAAAGGAAGCAGGGCGCACCCGGGAGTGGAGGCAGGAAGAGGGTACTAGGAAGGCTCTCTCCTGGGGAAAAGAAGAGCTCAGAGGAGACAGGAGGGAGACACAGGCCAGGCGTGCAGCCCAGACTCACTTACAGGGAGGGGAACTAGGAGCCCCCACTGCCCTCTGCCTGCCCTGGTTCCTGAGTATGGGAGATGCACAGCTCCAGCTCGGAGTGTGCATGGGCCAACGTTCCGGGTGCAGAACAGAACCACCATTCCCAGGGAGCAGGAACGGATGCCTGGGTGCCCCAGGCTCCCACCCCACTGTGCCAGGTAGCTGACACCAAGCACAGCATTGCCCTGCCCAGCAGGTAGGTCAGTAGGCAGGGCATGGCTCCATCAGCACCAGTATCATCAGTATTCCTCCTCTCTCCCTCCCTCCCTCTCTCTCTCTCTCCCTCCCTCCCTCTCTCTCTCCCTCTCTCTCTCTCTCTCTCACTCCCCACAGGTCACCTGCCTGTGGGGACCCAGGTCCTGGCTGAGGCCAGCTCTAGGGAACTTGCTCTGCTTCCTTCCCAGCTTCCTCACCTGCCTTTGGTGTGTTCTAATATGCTTGCCTCCAGCCCCCGGACTGCTTCGGGCTGCAGGTGGCCAGCTCCTAGGCCAGGTACCAGAAGGTTGGCCCTCAGGAGAGTGTCCCCTGGGCTCCTTGGCCTCAGGCTTCCCATCTGAGCCAGTGGGAGGCACCAGGAGAGGCTGGGGGAGAGGGGAAGATCTTCCAGGTCCCCCAGTTACCTGCTCCCACGGGAGGAGGGGTGGCAGTGGCCCAGTCCTTCCCCTTGCCCTCTGACCCTGGGGTGGTTACAGCCCCCTGATCCTGTTTCATGTGACCCCCCCTCACACACACACTTCCTGTGTCGTATCAGTCACGCCTCCCAGGACCATCACCTCTTTCCTGCCAGGACTGGATTCACAAGATGAGGAGGAAGAGAAAGAGGAGCCCGAGATCCCTCACCAACGCCCCCTCCCGGCGAATCACAGCCCTGCTGGGCAGTGGTGACCTCCTACAAGCAGGGGTGCAGGTCTGTGGAAAGCTGTGAATGTGGTCTGGGAGACAGCCCGGCCATTGTGATGCTGGCTCAGGGACATTGTGACATGGGGCGCCCTGGGTAACACAGGGTGGCCAGAAGTAACCAAGAAACCCACCGATGGCTTAGCCAGCTTGAGCTTGGGGTACAGACAGAGGACAGAACTTCCCCTTGAGCTCTGGGCTGCCCTCTCCTGCTGCAGCTGTGCAGGTGGCCCCATCCGAGCTGCACCTGTTCTGAGGCTAGGAGCTCAGTCTGACAGTGTGGCTGCTGGCCACTGCCTTCACCATGCAGGCACCGCCAAGCCGTCCCCACACACACATGCCAGCTCCAGGAGCTTCCTTGCCTTTCCTGACAGCACCCCCTGTGTGCTGCAGGCATCTGTCACTACCTCCGTGGCCCAAATCACCTTGTGCCCAGTCTACCAGGCACACCTGACCCCAGGGCACACTCCACGCAGCAGTGCAGAGCCTGGGCCACCAGTCTTGGGGGCAGGCGAGATGGTTGGAGTCACGACAGGCTAAGCCAGATGCTGAGGGGAGCAGGAGCAACAGGGTGAGAATTATGTCCACTGTACCACCCCAGAGTGCAGGTGCCAGCATGACACACAGAGAAAAAGCAAGCACACCCCCCCAGGGGCAGTTAACAAACAACCTGGGTCACAGCCAACCCCTCCAGCCAGCAGCCAACTCCAAGGGGACCCATAGCTGGAGGACAGCGACCAACCAGTTCAGAGTTCCCTTGCTCCACCTGCGATGCCAACATCCCATACGAGCACAGATTCTAGTCCTGGTAGCTCCACTTTCAACCTGCTTATGGCCTGGGAAGGCAGTAGAGGATGCCTTAGGTCCCTGCACCCACGTGGGAGATCCTGAAGAAACTCATGACTCCTGGCTTCAGGTCAGCTCAGCTCTGGCCTTTGCAGCCATTTAAGCAATGACTTGGCAGATAGAAGATCTCTCCATCTCTCCTCTCTGTGAATCTGCCTTTCCAATAAAAATAAAAGAGAGATTTTTAAAAAACAAGTTGGGAAGCCTGCAGTTTGCTCTTCTGGATGCCACCAAAGCCCCCAGGGGCCTGCACGACGTCCCGGGCCCCAGGAAAGGCAGGCAGTGGGGATGCAGGCCCCCCCGCCAGGCTACCTTGAGCGGCAGGAAGCACCCAGGACCTAGCTGCTTCCCAGGCCTCCCAGGAATGGACGCGAGCATCGGCTGCTGACTGCAGGCTTCCCTCTGCGGTTAGGGGTGGGGATGCAGTGTTGATGGGGTGGGGTGGCTAGTTGGATGAAAGGCAACATGTAGCACCCGGGGGCTGAGGCTGGGGCAGCCCCATGGCCCCCTGCCCTAGCCTTCTCCTCTAGTTTCCCACTGGCCTCCTCTGTGCCCAGCCACAAGCAGGTCCACCAGCCCTGAGAGAGAGCACTACTGTGTCAGGGCACAGGGGTGCAGGGGAGCCAAGCAGGTGGCCCCTTCCCTGCTGAGCCCCCAGCCTCCTCTGGGAGCCCCCTGGGCCTGTAGCAGGTGGTTGCCCAGGTCTCACTGCCAGCTCAGAAAGGGCTGGGCGGAGGGAAAGCAGCAGCCTCGCAGCAGGAACTGGTATTCTCATACAGCAAGCCGGACAAGGAGGTCACAGAGCTCACTGTGCCCGGCACCCCACAGACCCTCAGCAGCGGCAGGAACGGCGGCCCCGCCCCACCTCGGCAGCCCGAATGACCAAGAGGTGGCGCCAGCAGGTGTCTGGCAGCCCTGAGCACGTGACTGGGTGGCCCTGGGGAGCAGGGGCACTGCCATCCATTTCATCTCCATCCCTGCCTAACACCATCCCTGTCCAGTTGCAAGCAGTGTCACCCACACTTCATGTGCCGTGGTTTCTAAGATCAGAGGGGCACGGGTCATTCACTCAGCCGTACCCTAGACCCCTCTGGGAGTTCACAGGGAACAGCTCATACCCTCTTCACGACCGGGACGCCCTACTCCACCCCCATCTTACAGACCAGAACAGTGAGTGAGTGAGAAGGGCCTGGATGCAAATGGACGGGGCAGATGTACCCAGCTCCTGCGCTAACCCCTCCATCGTGACAGGACAGAGAAGGAGCAGGAGGCTCAGGCCCCTGGGCGGTGGCAGCAGTGCCACAAGGCTCTGCCGGGGATGCCCATGTCACACTGGTGCAATGTTTGTCTTCGCAGGCCTTTGGCCTAAGGCCGCCAGACGATGGATGGTGGAGGTTGGGCATGCACATGGGGCTCTGTCCCCTCCATCCTCAAGCCCCGCCCCCAGGGCTTTCCCAACTCTGAGGCCACACCTGCCCTGAGTCCCCCACACCACAGGCAGGATGAGCCTGTGATGCTTCCAGGATGTGGGGTGCTTCCATGCTGGGGGTGGGGGGCTTGGGACCCAAACAGCCATAGCTTCTAGGGGACTGTGTCGCGGGGCTGGCCCTGGGCCATGATGCCACAAATGCTCATCTTCTCTTACCAGCGTGTCCTTAGAGGCTGCCATGTGTGTGAGGATCCCAGAATTTTCACGACAGTTCTGGTTCCCACGACAGGAGACGGGAAAGCACTCCGACACCCACTACCCAGGGGACTGCTCAAGTGCACGCAGTAGAAACAGATGCAACTGTCCCGAGAAGAGAGGCGCCCTCCGCTGAGACAGCTGAGTGACAGTAGCAAAGGGTGACAGAGGGCCAGTGGCTACCGGGGCTGGGGTGCAGGAAGCAGCACGCACAAGGGACTTTCAAACGCACATGGAAATAGTGAATTAAAAGGCAGTTCTGGGGGGTGTGGTGGGGCTGGCCTCATGGTACAGCTCGCTAAGCTACCACCTGCAGTGTTGGCATCCCATCTGGGCGTGCCAGCTGGAGCCCTGGCTGCTCCTCTTCTGGTCCAGCTTTCTGCTTATGTGTGCCTGGGAAGCAGCAGGTGATGGGCCAAGTGCCTGGCCCCCTGCACCCACAGAGGAGACCGAGACAGCGTTCCAGGCTCCTGGCTGTGGCACGCATCGTGGTCCTCTGGGGAGTGAGCCAGCAGGTGCAAGATCTCTGTCTCTCCCTTTTTCTTTCTGTCACTCTGCCTTTCAGAGTTTTTTTTTCTTTGTTTTAAAGGAAAGATGAAAAGATGTTCATTTTGATGAAAACGTGTTGACAGCCAAGCCTTTTCATGATATACACAGTCCATGCACTCTTCCGAACCCCTGCATACGTTTGGCTGCGGGAGAGGGAGCTGCAAACAGTGTGGGCAGCGAGTGTCACATGCAGGCGTCAATGAGCCGCACAGCCCAATCTTAGTTTCCATGGAAGGACAGCGTCCCAGTGGAGTTGCAGAAAAACCAAGGCCCTCCTTCTAGCACCTTCTGTGCAGGACCACAGGACATGTACATCCACCCCCACTTCCTACCCCGAGGCATTCCCTCCCTGGCTGCTCCCTGGGGTGTGGCTCAGTCAGCACCTCCTCCAGGAAGCTCTCTCTGATTCCCCAGTGGTCACCAACATGACAGCCTGTACCCTCCTGGCCCCTGCCACTTGTTCTGGTCTGTCCTACCTGTGCCTACACATCCATGTGCCAAAGGAGCCAGGACCCCAGGGACCGGCCCTAGCATGCACTGCAGGAAATGTTCCTGCCCCCACGCCGTCTACTGCTGGGCTGTGCGCCAAGCCAGTTCTCATCTGATTTTCCTAAAAGCCAAGGGGCAGGGGAGACCTGCGCTGGGGGGGGGGGGGGCGTTGGGGGAGGGGTGCACTCACTTGGCTGGCTGGCTGGCTCAGGCTCCAGGGAAGTCCTCCGCTGCTGGCTGCTGACAGCCGCTCTGATGAATTGCCTTCCACTGCAGTCGCCTTGCCGCCCCACCTGGCCAGCTTCCAGAGGCCTCAGGTCACGCATGGGCATTCCCGGCACGTGCGCGCCAAGACCAACTCCTGCAGGTCTAGTCCCAGGCTGGCCACGCTCACTCGGCCACCCCAGCAAGGGTCTGCCCCTGGCCAGGAGGCAAGACAGATCTGGACACATATGGCCCTGTGAGGGGGTGACGGGCAGCGTGTCTTTCTGGGGACTGAGGTCCACAAGCAGGCCAGGACGGGGCAGATGCCTGGTGTCCCCAACCAGGCCAAACCTGTGTAAGCGGCTTCTGGCTTGGAACGCGGCTTGCTAGGTTGAAGCAGCTGGGCTTTCTGCCTCGCAGGAGACACCATGAAGGCCCCGGGGGCAGCCCACTGCACAGCTTCTGGGTCCATGCCCCCTTGGCAGGCTCCTGGGCTCCAGCCCTGACACTTAGGCCCACACAGAGGCAGAGGGGAGCAGAAGTGGGGGCCCCAGGCGGGTTCCTGCGTTGCTCTAGAAGCAAGGGCTCCCCGAGCTGGTTGGGATGAAGACAGGATGGCAGCACTGGCCCCCACTCTGGGAGTCCCACACCAGGGGTAGGAATGAGGCTCGGGGTTTCCAGTAGGTTCCATACAGTCCCAGGCACATAGCCCTTTGGTCACCACGAATGTCTCCTGAACAAGTGGATCTGACCACCACCATGAGGTCCGCCAGGCAGACTTTGCGGGGAGCAGCTCTGGCACCCCAGCACGCCGCAGGCTCCAGCCCACTGGCTTCTGGCCGCACCACAATCCTTCAGGTGCAGTAGCACTCAGGGCAGCTGGGGAAGCGTAGACATTGCAGAATAGAAGCCTCAACTCCATCAAAACGCTTGGAGCCCAGGCCCCTCCACACCTGGGCCCTTCTGGGGGGCCACCTGTTTCCAGTCTACAGCTGCTCCCCCTCTCCTGAGGGCACCCCGGGTCAGGGCCCAGGCCTGGCTCTGGGACGCTGCCTATCTCTGCTCTGGCCGCACGGCCACGGTCTGTCTCCTGTCTCGTCCCTGCAATGCCACTGCCGCTGGCCAGCACACCTGCCACTCAGCCCTATAGAGCAGCTCCTGGGCCTGGGGCTGCTGCCCGGCTCTTCCTCTGGGCTGACTTCCCAGTCCCCAAGCTGAGCAGACCCCAGGCCTGCTCCCACATCCCTGGCACCTGAGCATATCCCTGTGTGTCCACGGGGCAAGCACCCACAGCATGGTACATCTCCTTCCCACTTGCTCTGCACTGGCCAGCGCATAGTCGGGGTCGATCCAGATCTTGGTGTGGAGGGACAGGTCAGAGCCTTACGGTCGGGTTTCATGATCTTGCATGTAAAACAGCCGGGGCGGCAAGCAAACGTTCTCTGGAGTCAGCAAAATTTGTCCCAACAGGAGGGGTAGGAAAGGAGCAAAGCATTCTCTGTGGCCGGCATCGTGACCAGCAGCATGGGCGTCACGGGCCAGTCCCCAGCCTGCCTCCCCTCGTCACACAGCCAACACATAGGCCGTGTCGTCTCTGTCCCAGAAGACATCTTGGCCTCTGCCCATGAGATGCCAGGGCATCCCAGTTAGCACTACAGCAACAAAAAGCATCACCAAATGTAGGCACATCTTACCCTGGGAGTAAGACAGTGTCCGGCTGGTTTTGGAAAATGACCCCTTTGTTGCCTGGACACCTGCCACAGTCACAACCCCTCAGGCTGTGCCAGGCAGAGGGCAAGCTCAAGGCCCCGAGTCTGCACCTGCCACGAGGTGCGGGCTTGGGTCACAACCGATATCCTCCTGCTCTCAGGGGGTTCTGGGCCGTGCCCCTGCCAGAGCGTGGTCCTGTGGAGATCACACCTCCAGCGGTGCTGCGCTGCCCTGGACGTGGCTGCTGAGGCTCCGTCTGAGCTCTTGGTGGAATGCCAGGATCCTGGCCGGGCTCTGGAGCTCCGAGGACAGGGGCAGGCCTGTGGTCGGGAGAGTGGGACCTGGCAGCCCGCCCCTCGCTTGCAGACACGGCGCAGGGAATGCTGGCTCTACAGCCACAACCCCCAGGGTCGCTGCAGGGTCAGACACAGGTCCCACGGTGGGTGGCAGGAGCTGAGGGCAAGAACACAAGGAAATGGTCTCTGCTTTTCTGTCCATCACACCCTTTGCCCAAAGGAGGCGATGCTGCTGCCTGACATTCATTGGACCCAGTGTCCGTTGGACCCGTTGGCCGCCTTCCTCCATGACAATGCACCCTCTCTCCCCCTGCCGGGTATGCACAGGGGGCCTGAGGAAGCTCTACCCCGAGGGTCCTGGCAACGTCACCCCTCCCTGCTGAATGTCCCTGGTCAGCGGAAAAGGGGAGAAGATGAGAGAGATGTACTGGTGCCAGGGCTGAGACGGAGTGACCCTCCCCACAGGTAAGTGGCCTCTCCTGGCTGCCCACCCGTGCCCACAGGTGTTCCCATGCACTTGAACCCTCCCACCAGCTCTCGTAAGGCACATTTTCCTGTATGGGGGCACACCCCTGCCCTGTAGCTCCACTGCCTGAATGTGAGCCAGGCACAAGCAGTCCCTGTAAGACTGCACCCCCAGGAAGATGTGGGTCCTGCCTTTGAGGCCTCTCACTCCACTGGCCATGCCTGGGCCTGGGACTGGGCCTCGCAGGCGGCATGAGTTGAGGGCAGCCAGCAAGCAGGGGCAGCAGTGTCTCCGCTCCCTTAGAGCCAAGAGGCCGCCACAGGAGCAGGAGGCAGAGGGCGGGAATCACAGTTGCTGGACACCTCCCCACAAGCCACGCCTGACCTGGCCCTGGCCCCACACTCCAGGAGCCCCTGTTCTCATACACCTGGACCAAACTAACAGAGAGGGCCACACAACCAGGAGGGGAGTGCACAGAGAAAGCTGGGAAGGCCTCCTGGAAGAGGAGGTCCCTGCACTGACGTGGGGGGATGGCGGGGTTACAACCCGAATCCCACTTCAGTGTCCCCTACATGCCCGTGGGTTGCAGCAGGTAGCCCCTTTAAGAGGTGGATCTGGGTGGGAAGCCAGGAGTTCTCCCCAGGGGTCTGTGATCCAAGCTGGGACCTGACCTCATCCCGCTTGCTCCTGTTTGGGGCTCCTGTATGGTCATGGGTCCCCTGCCTCCACCTCCCAGCAAGACATGGGCAGCTGTGTAGACCTTGTCCAGGGCTGAGTCCATCCTAGCATCAGGCGACTGGTTACAGCAGGACTCTGCCACCTGCTACCGACTGAAGGTGACCGTGGGCAGATGCCCTGCCCTGATCAGGGCAGAGACAAGAAGCCATCATGATTTAAGGCTCATGTCATTCCTGTTGGGTAGGGCAAGGACAGTCCAACACTGGCTGCTCCCGTGGCTCACCTGGCAGCAGTGAATGCCCACTGCCCTCTGCACAGCCAGCACCGCTGCCAGGACTTGACACTTGCTGCCCCACCCAGCCCTGATCAGAGGTCCCAGAGGGCAGACAAAGAGGCCCAGAGAAGGTAAGCAACTTGTCCAAGACCACACAGTTTAAGGAAGCTGAATGGAGACCCTAAGCCAAGACACAGGGCTCCGGAGCCTGCCTTGGTCTTGACTCCAGCCAGCTGCTGGGCCAAGTGGCTGCAGTGACAGAGGCTAGGGTTAGGCTCAGGCATACAGGGCAAACGCTTCTTCAGGTACCCAGACACGTAGCTGGAATCTGCTTCTGCCAGAATAGGAAGTAGAACCAGGCCCCACAAGCATCTAGAGGAAGAGCCTACAGCCCAGCCAGGCAGGCAGAGCCCAGGAGCACCTGTGCACAACCGGCCCCTTCCCCTGCCCATGACCCCCAGGGAGGCTCCTGACTGCTGTGAGTTCTTTTGCTTTTAGGGTTCATTTAATCTATTGTCATGTTCATTCAGCAAACACTCCCTGAGCAGCCTCTGGGGCTGGGTGGAGGGAGTGTCCTGCCCAGGCGGCAGCAAGTGCAAGGTTTCCAAGTGTGCATGAAAGGACCACAGCCTGGTTGCTCGCTCTGTGCTGTCCCAGCCACGCCCAGATGCACCTCCCCATGGCAGCCCAGAGGAGAAGTCAGGCAGGCCAAGGGAGGGGCAGCTCAGGCCAGGCAGGTAGACGGGGATGGAGTGGACCTGCCCACAGCCCCCAGGGAAGCCGACAGCTCAGTGCATGGGAACACACCTCTGGAGCATCCAGGGTGTCCTGGTCCAGGAACGTGACCATGTACTCGGCCAGCGCTGTGTCATCAGCCATGCTCTGTGCCAGCTGGGACAGAGCGTGGTCCTCGGGCCCACGTCTGTGCAGCTCCTGTAGCAGGTGCGTGATGAGGTGGTTCCTCTCCCTGCATTTGCGCACCAGGGAAGCCAGCTTGGCCTGAAAGGGAGGCAGTGGTAAGCATGCGGCTGAGTCCCTGCTCCTCCCTGCAACACCATCTTCCTCCCCACAGACGTCAAAGCCCCCAGGAGGGACTCCCCACAGCCCTCTGCATGCTGGGGGGCGGGGCAGGCTCACATTGGCAGGGCCCCCAGGGCACTGACCTTGCCACCGCCCAGCTATACCGCTGTACAGATGGGCAAGCTGAGGAGTTGCTGAGGGTGCCAGGATAAAGGAGGCAGGACAGACACACATCCCTTAGCACCTGGGTGCTCCCTTTTGCCTCATCATTTGACCAAACCCTGCCTCTGGGACAATGAGGGGTCAGAGGAGGAGGGAGGCCATGGGCTGAGCATCCTAGTCACTGCCTGCTCCTCTAGCTCTGACAGCCTCACGAAGGATGACCACGGTATCTGTCTTATGGCTGCAAAGGTGGGGTCCAACTGATGGGGCCCTGGGCGTGGGAACGACTTCACGGACCGAACGGCTCACACTCCCGACTTAACAGGCGAGGACAAAGAGGCCCCAGAGTAAACAGGGCTCTGAGCAGAACTGGGGGGCGGGTGCCCACCCATCCCACCTGATCCAGAGTTCAGGCCCTGCACAAGGGTTCCCCTCAGTGTGTCCCAGGTCTGCACAGTAGGAAACAAGTCAGGTGCTGCAGACCTGGGGGATCCCTGGTGCAGTCCTGATCTGCAATGCCATGGGAAGAGGTGGCTAGGTGGTAATTCCAGCCCTAGAGGGCAGGCACCACCGGGAGAGCCCTTCCAGCCTAGGTTCTCGAAGAGGACACAGAGCATGGGCATGCTGGGTGCGCACGGGCGTTGGGGAACTCCACATTTGGCTCCCGTGTCATGGAAAGGCATCCCAGCGCCCTGCTGGAGGGGCTGTCGTCACTGACCTAGGAGTAGCTTACCTTCAGAGGGGGCACAGCCAGGTCCGCCTCCTGCTGCCTTCTCCGGAGCTTCTCCAGCTGAAACGGAAGCAAGGAGCATGGCCACCACCCTGCAATCCTCTGAGCCCAGGGGGCATGGCCACCACCCTGCAATCCTCTGAGCCCAGGGGGCATGGCCACCACCCTGCAATCCTCTGAGCCCAGGGGGCATGGCCACCACCCTGCAATCCTCTGAGCCCAGGGGGCATGGCCACCACCCTGCAATCCTCTGAGCCCAGGGGGCATGGCCACCACCCTGCAATCCTCTGAGCCCAGGGGGCATGGCCACCACCCTGCAATCCTCTGAGCCCAGGGGGCATGGCCACCACCCTGCAATCCTCTGAGCCCAGGGGGCATGGCACTGAAGCCAAGGAGGTCAGGGGTGAGGGAGACAGAGGCTCCAAGTGTGGGTCCCTAGGCCATGTCGGTGTCACCTCTGCCTGGAAGGACACTGTCCCTGACTCGCCACAGGGCAGCAGTTTTCCCCTCTGATGGGTGCCCCAAGCCAGGGTCCCCCAAGCTAGGGTCCTGGGGCATAACCCCAGCTCAGCCAAAGACCTGAACTGTGACCCTGTGCAAGTCACTTCTCTCTGCCTCACTTCTCCCCACCTGGGAAGTAGGGGCGACATCAGGTCCAGGGTCCACCTGGTTGAGGACAGCAGGTAGGACTTGGTGCATGGATTCACTCACTGTGCAGAGAGGTGGGCCTGGCTGCTGCTTGGTGCTCAGTAAATGCAGACTCCCGAGGCTGTCTGGGGACCCTTGTGGAGGTGTGGCTGTGTCCGTCCCCCACTCCACCCTCACCCCTGAGTCTGCGCTGGCCCCTGATGCCCAAGGGAGGCTGACACCATGGAGGCCTGGCCCCTCAGAGCTTACACTTCCAGGCTCTTACGGCTCTGTATCCGGGATACAAGGGGCTTCAGGGGAGTGACATCCTGCAAGCTCTCACCAGCACCCCCGCCCCCCGTTGTGTCTGCCCTCCTGTGAGCCACCCACATCTCACACTGGAGACCCTGGTGCAGCACCCTGTCCTGGCCCAATTCGTGCTGACACAGACCCAGGGGGTCAGAAGGGAGGCATCTGTAGAGCTCCTGGCTTCTGCCTTCAGCCCAGTCTATTGTGGTCACTTTCCCCCAATAAAATGGGAAAAAATGTTTAAAGTGAATAAGAAAGCAAAAGGTTAACCTACCGATGGGAGCACAAAATATACAAATGATGTGTTTACTAAGGGGTTTATGAGTGGATTACCTAAGAGACCCTTGTGGGGCAGGCATTGTGCCACAGGAAGTCAAGCTTCCACCTGCAACACTGCATGCCATACGGTGCTGGTTGAAGTCTTGGCTACTCTACTTCCAATCTAGGCACCTGCTAAGGCACTTGAAAGCAGTGGAGGATGGCTCAAGTGCTTGGGCCCCTGCACCCACGCAGGAGACCCAGAACAAGCTCCTGGGCTCCTAGCTTTGGCCTGGTCTAGGCCCAGACATTGCAGCCACTTGGGGAGAAAATGTGGAAGGAAGTGTTTCTCTCTCTCTCTCTCTCTCTCTCTCTCTCTCTCTCTCTGTATTTCTTCTCCATATTTCCTTCTTCTCTTGAAATAACTATATTTCAAGCAAATTTTTTTTAAAAAGTCTTTACAATAGCCTAGTGACTGAATTCTCGCCTTGCATGCACCAGGATCCCATATGAGCACAGGTTTGTGTCCTAGCTGCTCCACTTCCTATCCAGCTCCTGCCAATGACCTGGGAAAGCAGTAGAAGATGGCTAAAACCTTGCGACCCTGTACCCATGTGGGAGACCCGGAAGAAACTCCTGGCTCCTGGTCATTGCAGCTACTTGAAGAGTAAACCAGCAGATGGAAGATCTTTCTCTACCTCCTTCTCTCTGTAAATCTGCCTTTCCAATAAAAATAAACAAATAAATAAATAAATCTTTTATTAAAAGATCTTTAAAGAGAGAGATCCTTGCAAGCCCTTAATCACAGAGTATGCCAGGGAGAGCAAGAGCCGCCTCCCAGAGCGGCCACCCGCAGTAGTGAACACGTGAGTGGTCCCAGTGTAACTGGTAGTGAGGACAACACCATGGGCAGCCACTGCGCCTGCGCAGCCACAGGAATGCCACATCTCAGAGCTACCCATGGCCCTCTGCATTGTTGCCCTGTGTCCCCTCTCACTGGTTAACTTCATTCCTTAGCATTTAATTTTTGTGGTGACTAGTGGAGGTGGGATTGCTTTTATTTTTAAAAATTGTGGGGTGTTTTGTTTTTTTAGATTATTTTCATCTACTTGAAATGCAGAGTGATAGAGAGAGAGAAAATGAATTTATCCACTGGTATAATTTTCCAGTCCCTACCACAGCCAAGGCGGGGCCAGGCCCAAGCCAGGAGCCTGGAACTCCATCTGGGTTGCCCATGAAGGTGGGAGGAGCCCAGACGCTTGGGCCACCACCTGCTGCTTTGCAGAATCCATTAGGAGGGAACTGGGCCGGAAGCAGAGAGGGACTGGAACAGACATTCTGATGTAGGCGTCCCAAGCGGCGGCTTAGCCGCATCGCCAACGCCTCCCTCACAACTGCTTTCTGAATTTCTTATAAAGACGGTCTGTCCTTGGCACTCACTAGCTGGTTCCTTGGATGCTGGTTTTGTGCGCTGCAGTGTTCCTGAGTTTGTTCACCAAACCAAACTGTTCATCTGTGGAGTCTTCAGGGCTTTTTAAGACATAAGATCATGTATAATTCCTACAGATCCAATAAAATGAACAACTTCATTAGAGTGGCAAGCATGGAGATATTGCTAGATTTGCAAATGGCTGCGAGAAATGCTAAAGGGCAAGCTCTCGTCTGTGTGCCCAGTTCCCTGTGCAACTCTAAAACACCACAACCAAGGTACTGAAATTGCTTAAAAACAGCAATTTTATGCAGGCCTCTCTGGGGGTGGTGGCGTGTGTGCACACACACATGTGAGAGAGACAGAGAGAGCTCTACGCTATGTGACCACCTTCAGGACCTTATCCAAGGCCCTGAACAGACAGGAGCTCTTCACCCTGGTCTAGGTGACACTGTCGACCTGTCTGACTCCTTACCGCTCTGGAAGGTGTGTGTCTCTTGCAACACTGGTTCCCCAGGGCACAGTGCAGGTTCAAGTCCAGCTCCCCTGCTTCCCTATCAACCAAGTTCCTGCTCAGGTGCCCAGGAAGCTATCTGGGCCCTTGCAACCTTCACAGGGCACCTGAAAGGAGCACCTGGCTCCAGAATAGTCCCACCCCGGTCAGTGCGACAATCAGGGAGAAAAACAGCAAATGAAAGACTCTCTCTCTCTTTCTCTCTCTCACTCACTCTTTCAGATAAAGACAATGTCACTTCCATTTGCTTCCTGAAGCACTTTCACGGCCACACCTGTTAGCTCATGCAGCGACTGCAGGCCCCTGCTTGTCTTTGGAAACTGTTCTACCCGTTATAGTTTTAACAGATACAAGGCCACTGAGGCATTCGCTGAGTTGTGGGAACCTGCTGTGGTGTGGGGCATTCTCAGCAGGTGGGAGAGCAGGTCCCGGCCCAGCCCGGCCTACCTGGCCCCGGAGCTCCTCCTGGTGCCGCACGGCCGCGTCCCGCGCCAGCTGAAGCTCCCGGCCAGCAGATGCCTGGTCTCTGAGCTGACACTGCAGGGTCAGGACCTGGTGGTGGAGGCGACGGATACACATCCCGGGGTCTTCCTGGGAAGCCTGGGCCCCTGAGACCTGGAGCTGCAGAGAACACGGATGTGGACGGAGGGTTGAAAGTTTTCCCCTTCTGAGGACATGCCTTGGAGACGGGCAGCTCCCAGCTTCCCTCCCTGACTTCTTACATCTGCTTACGTTTTTCTCACCATGGAAAAGAAACCGCAGACACTGCTGCAAGCCTTTATCCAGCACAAACAGCAGGCACTTCCTGCCCAGCCCTACTGCACCATGATGCGTGCACTGCGTGCCCGTGGGGCTCAGGTTGGCATCCTAGAATCTTCTTTCCTGTTCTAGATGTCAGCCACCATTATCCAGACACACAGCGAGGCAGAGGGGACATGGCGTCCGAAGCCAACGCTGGAACAAAAGGGACCTGACAGCTGCCTGTCTCTATCAAACATGGATGGGCCAGGATTTCCCCCAGTCTGAGCCAAACTGCTACCACCCTCCTTGGGGCTAACGGGAGGGCAGCAGATGTCACGTGGGTAGCAAAAGGAACTTCCGGCGGGGAGGCAGGGGGACAGAGGACAGCTCCAGGCTCGCATAGCCTCCAGAGCGGAGGTGCTACTGCCACAGCCCTGGACCTTCCAGGCTTGGGTTTTTAACAACAGATCTGCATCCACAATGATAAAATACCTTTCTTTTGGCACCAAACTGGTTTTGGTCCACACATAGGATTTTTCATGAATTTTTTACTTGAAAGGCAGACTAAGAGACAAAAGAGAAAGAGAGCTCCCATCGCTGGGTCACTCCTGGATGTGCATCTGGTAGCAGGGGCTGAGTCCGGCCAAGCCAGGACGGGGAGCTGAGACCTGCTGCAGATGGCAGGGACCGGTCGCTGAGCCATCCCCACTGCCTCCCACAGAGTGTGTCAGCAGGAAGTTCTCATCTCAACCCGAGGAGGCCCGGGGTTAGTGGCAGGCCAGACTAACTCCAGCTCATGGTTCCCAGACCATGAACACACACATCGAGACAGGAAACAAGTCTGTTGCAGCAAACGGCCGACAGGATCAGGTTTTGGCAGAAGCAAGAAAAGGTCTGTGAAGACCAGCCCTGCTTTCCCAACAGCTAACATAGAAATGCTATCTGCGTTCTTTGGAGATGGCACGTTCAAGACTTAACACAAACATCCACAGCCTGTGAGTTTCAGCCCTGTGGCCTCTCTCTACCAGCCCTATCCTCTGGTGATCCTATCCCAAGGTTGAGGTGCTGGGGTCCATGCGGTAGGTGTGTAGAACACGAAAGTGTGAGAAGAACTGTTCCATTGCAGGAAAGGCCATAAGGAATGTCCCACTGCATGGCAAGGCCCAGCGGATGTCTCTACAACCATCTGAAAAGCAGGTCCACCTCCCTTTGCGAGGACACCAGACCACCCCGCTGAGAATTCTGTAATCTATTTAGGCATTGTCTGCCTCTGCAGAGTTGGTGTTTACTATCAATGTGAGCTTGGAAGTTGATGTTGCTGTTGGCAAAAGGGCCTTTTACTATTCATGCTGTCTCGACTGCCCCCCCTCCCCCGTTGACCATATGCTAATCAAGGGCGCTAAGTTCCTGGGTATAGTGGGAATCTACGTTAGGGTTCTTCCCCTGTTTCCTTGATCTTTAGCTCCCTCCTTCTTTGATGCACTTCCTCCCTTAACTGATTCAAGACTAAGTTGTAGAATGAGGATTGTAGTAGGAATGTGTTACTGATTGATGTGTGCCGTCTACTGAGAACTTCCTGACCATGGGATTAGGACGGCTGATATCCTGCCTCAAGGTGAAACTACTGGCAGAACTATCCTGAGGAATGCCCGCTTGACCAGGTGTGGAAAGTCGGTGCCAGAGTGTGGAAAGGCTTCTGTATAAATAAAGAGGACAGTTTTCTTGCATGGTCCATTATGATCCTGAAATTGTAGTGGTCTGTTTCTTTTCTCGACGCCTACTCCATGCACCCTTCTCCAGTTCCAAACTCAGCTGGAGCTGGACTCTGGCATTGGGGGAGTACGATTATGGATCAAAGGGTAGGAGCACCTTGAACTCCGCATTCACAGGGCCTGGGCAGGGGCTGAGCTGGTAAGAGCTCCAGTTGTAAGGGACTTGGGGGTCTGCAAAGCAAGGCTTCTCTGAAGTTTAGCCCCCTTGTCCACATCTCCACATGGGGACCCCACACCCCCACGACAGCTGGGGCTGCCTCCTCTCGCCACCGCGGCTGCCCCGGTGGAGGGCAGAGGGGGTCAGCACCACTCCAGGGCTCCTGGATTCACAAGGGAAACCAAGCAGAAAGCAATACGTTTGTGGCTTTTTTTTTTTTTTTTTTTTTGATGAATAGAAAATTCCTACCACATGGGCCAAGATGCCCAGCCTGGGCCCGTCAGGAACAGATGGCCCTGAGTGGCACCATGAAATACAGCTCTGAGGCTATAAAACAACTTGGCCTTTCGGGAAGCTGGACGCCACAATTGCCAGGAACACAAATGAGGCCTTTGTCCCTGGCTCTCAGACAGCATCCGCCATGTGTTCTAGAGAGAAGGACAGCATGTGTGGGGCCAGCCTGCTCCCTGGGACCACACTCAGCCCTTGGCCTGGGGGACAGCACCAACTCTGACCTTCCCAGGAGATCTGTCTGGGGAAGAGAAGGACTCAGTACTGCACAGCACAGTGAGCCTCCCGGAGCTGTCAAACCAGACAACTGCACCCCTCAGCTGCACCAACAGCGACCACCACCTTGACATCACTGGGCACAGAGCTGGACAGGTGGGTAGGGTCAGTTCTGACACACGTCTGGCCAAGTCCCACCTGGAATGCTTCCCCCAACCCCCATGTGAGAGTGCCGGAGGTGCAGCGGGTCCTAGCAGGCAGTGAAGTTCAGGAAGGTGTGGGCAGGGCCAGTGGAGAATCAAATTATAACTCACAGTGTGCAGGGAGGGGTGGTGACTCCTGAGGTCGACACCCAGCATAACTGACTTCAGTGCCCCCACCCTGAACTCCCATCCCCTACCCTGACTTCAGTGCCCCCACCCGGAGCTCTTGTGCCCCCGTCCAGACTTCAGCACCCCCACCCTGAACTCCCGCCCCCCCACCCTGACTCCAGTAACCCACACCCTGAGCTCCTATCTGACCCTAAACATCATGGACCTTGGCTCCAATTTTCAGCCCCACATCTCTCACCTTGTGGCCGGACAGGAGTAGCTGCCTGTTCTCCCAAATTTACCAGTGGACGGGAAACCCTGCTGTGTTATAACTGGGAACACAGCATCCTCCTATTCAACACCCTCAAGGGCTCCCCAAACACCACAGGGTGGGTCCTCAATGCTCATCTCATGGCAGCTTCCCAGTTCCACTCCTGGCACACCCTTCCCTGCCCACTGTACAGCTGCTCTGACCACCAACAGGCCTCCTCCTGCTCCACAGCCCAGCCACTCTCTGTTTCTGAAACCCTCTCCTCCTTTCTAACCATCCAGCCCTCAGCTTAGAGTCCAGTTCCTCGGGTCAGGATGGCTGGCACTGGACAGCTGGGCCACCTGCTAAGATGCTTGAAAATTATTCTAGGGGGACTGTGGGCAGCCACAGCTACAGGACCACCAAGGAGGGCTGGATCAACTGAAGCACAAAAGGGGGACATGGACAGAGCTTCCCAAAGACAGGGAATATAGTGGAAACGAATCCATATCCAGAAAGACGGGGAGGGAGGGGCTGGTCTTGTGGCTCAGCAAACACACCTACCACCAGCAATGGGAGTGTCAGTTTGGGCCTCAGCTGTTCTACTTCCAATGCAACCTCATGCTAATATGCCTGAAAGACAGCAGATAATGGCCCAAATCCTTGGTCCCTGCCACTGCTGTGAGACTCCAGTTCCAGGCTGCTGACATTGTCCTGGCCTCATCCTGGCTATTGTGGCCACCTGGGAATGGGGCAGTAGATTGGAGATCTCTCACAATCTCTAGCTCTCTTTCTGTCATGTAAGACAGACCTTTCAAAATACAGAGAGATGGGGAAAATTGGACCTAAGAAAATACCTGAGGAAATCATGACCAAGAATTGTTTGAGTCTGACAGAAGTCACAAACAAACAAACAAAAAAAAAAAAAGAAGAAGAAGAAGAAAAAGAAAAGGCTGGACACACACAAGTAAAACTGTTCTCAGGCACTCCGTAATCAAACCATCAAGATCCAAAGATGAAAAAGCAAATCTTAAAAGCAGAGGACAGATAAATGACAATGACAGCTGACTTCTGTATGAAACTATGGGGGGCAGGAGACGATAGAACAAGATCTTATAAAAACCAAGAGGGGAGAAATTGATCTGCCTAAAATTGTACATTCAATGAAAAATAACATAAAAGTGAGGATGAGGGCCCGGCGGCGTGGCCTAGTAGGTAAAGTCCTCGCCCTGAACGCACCAGGATCCCATATGGATGCCAGTTCTAATCCTGACAGCCCACTTCCCATCCAGCTCCCTGCTTGTGGCCTGGGAAAGCAGTGGAGGACGGCCCAAAGCCTGGGGACCCTGCACACATGTGGGAGACCTGGAAGAAGTTCCTGGATCCTGGGCCCGGCGGCGTGGCCTAGCGGCTAAAGTCCTTGCCTTGAATGCCCTGGATCCCATATGGGCGCTGGTTCTAATCCTGTTGGCCTTCTTCCCATCCAGCTCCCTGTTTGTGGCCTGGGAAAGCAGCTGAGGATGGCCCAAGGCCTTGGGACCCTGCACCCACATGGGAGACCCAGAAGAGGCTCCTGGCTCCTGGCTTCAGATTGGCACAGGTCTGGCCATTGTGGTCACTCTGGCTCCTGGCTTTGGATTGGCACAGCTCTGGCCACTGTGATCACTCAGGAGTGAATCATCAGATGGAAGATCTTCCTCTCTGTCTCTCCTGTCTGTATATCTGACTTTGTAATAAAAATAAATAAATCTTTTAAAAAAAAAAAAGAAGTTCCTGGATCCTGGCTTCAGATTGGTGCAGCACCAGCCATTGTGGCCACTTGGGGAGTGAATCAGCAGATGAAACATCTTCCTCTCTGTCTCTCCTTCTCTCTGTATATGTCACTTTCCAATAAAAATAAAATAAATATTAAAAAAAATAAAGTCAGGATGAGAAAATATTTGCAAAAATAGAAGCATCAGAGAATTAATCTAGGTAACACTGCAGTTCTTAAGGCAGAGGGCAACAGACCCACAGGAGTAGAATGAAGAATGAATACCACAAAACAGGTAAATACACAAGTAATTATTGCTTAATGATTGCTTAAAACAATAATCACAATGACCAGGATGATTTATTACACATAGAAGTAACAGGGACGGCAAAATGGATGATAAGGAGGCTGGCGCTCCGGCACGGTGGATCAAGCACTGCCCGTGGCCCTGACATCCCCTGTGAGTCCTAGTTCAGGTCCCCGATGCCTCACTTCTGATCCAGCCTCCTGCTGGTGTGTCTGGGAAAGCAGCGGGGGATGGACCAAGTTAAAATTGGTTAAAATTAACAATTAAATAAATAAGAAAGAGAATATGTGGCGCTAAACGTTAGAAGACTCCGGCATTGGAATTTCTAAGGTAGAGACCAGCATTGTGATGTAGCAGCCTAAGCCGTGGCCTGCAACATCCGCATCCCATAGGGGCACTGGTTCAGTTCCCAGCAGTTCCACTTCCAATCCAGCTCAGCTCCCTGCTAAGGCACCTGGGAGAGCAGCAGCAGATGTTCCAAGTGCGTGGGCCCCGCCACCCGCACGGGAGATCTGGATGGAGTCGCAGGCTCCTGGCTGTGGCCTAACCCCACCCTAGCTGTTACAACCGCTAAGGAAGTGAACCAGCAAATGGTAGAGCTCTCCCTCTCTTCCAAACAAATGAAAATAAATCAATGAAACTTCAAACAAGAGAGAGGATGGCTATGATTAAATGCAAAGAACTCAACAACAATACCCTGCAGACATGGAGACATCTTCAGGACACCTGGGCAGCACATCCTGGGGTTCTTACAGGCCAAGCACTGCCCAGAGAAGTGGCTGGGAAAGCAAGGGGACCACAGCTGGGCTTCCGATCCCAGATCCACACCTGCAGGACTAGGTCACTTGGGACACTTCTGACCCCAAACACAAAACATGATATTCCGTTCCATGCCCACAACGGACACCACCCTAGGGGAGCCTTGAGTCTCACCCACTGCACAACCCCTAACAAGTCACTCCCCTCCTTGGATCACCAGAGTCGGCAGGTGGGTGTGGGAATGGGGGAGGGCTTGGGGGGATGGGATAGCAGCAGATACACTCACCATACCTGGAGGCCGGGGCTTGGCAGCCTCTCCTCCTGGTGGGCTCTCTGGTCTCCCGCTCCAATGCGGCTTCCCTGCAGACCGCTGGATGCAGCCACAGCCATGGAACCAACACCACATCCAGAATTCTCCACAGCTGAGCAGGGTCCCACTGGCCCTGCAGCTGGATCTGCCGTGTCCTCCTTGGGCGGCCCATGGGGTCCGGCCATCGGCTGCCCTGAGGGTGGAGCGGCTTGGACTGCTTTATCCACAGCCTGCACTTTGCTCTCCACTCTCTCCGCTGCCTCTTGGAATGGCTCTTCTTCCCCCACCAAACGTTCCTCAGCGGCTGGGCCGGCCCTGGCGGCCACGTCTGCCTCCAGGACATGGAGCGTGCGCGGGAGGCGCTGGATCATGCCATCCACCCTCTGGGTCAGCTCCTTGTAGCTGGCCCTGAGCCCCGAGAGGAGTGTCTCCAGCCCCTGATGCTGCAGGGCGACTCGCTCGGCAGCACCCAGATGCTCCTTCAGTTTTGCATTGTCCTCCTCCAGCTCTAGGATCTTGCAGTAACTCCTGCTGTTGCAGTCTTCCAGGTCGGAAATGACCTGCAGGCACTGGGCCAACTCCCCCTGCAGGCGTGTGGCATCCTCCTGCAGCACGCTGTGAGGCTGCATGGGGCTGGCGAGGCCTGTCGCATCGCTCGCTCTCTGCTCGTCCAGCATGCACAGCTTGCCCCGGTCCCCCTGAAGCTTGCTGTTACAGTGAAAAGCCAGGCTCCTGACTGACTTTAGTCTGGGGAGCAGCTGGTGCAGCTGACACCTCAGCTTCTTCAGGGCTCTCCAGGGCAGCGACTGCCAGTGTCCCCCAAACCCCGAGGGCCCTTCTGGAGGATGTGAGCTTGCTTCCTCCCAGCCAGACACCGGAGCTAGACCCAGAGCCTGTCCCTGCTGGGGCTTTGCTTCATTGACACAAACTTCCAAATGTTTGTTTCCAAAAACCTGGGGCAAATTAGGCCTTGCAGCAAAACTCCCACTCCCTCCGCAAGTCGGAGGCGCCGCCTGCTCAGGCTGCAGGAGGGACAGCTGCCGTAAGCATGCCTCCAGCTCCTGCTCAAGTTCTTCTAGCTCAAGGGTGAACCTGTGGTGGCCCTGGCCATCAGCCCATGGACTGTGCCTGTTGGCAGAGGTAACTGATCTGGGCCACCGCAGTGAGCCCCGCTTTCCCCCAGACGATGCCCCCAGGCCTTCCCAGTCCTCAGGGTCAACCTCCTTGGGGACGCACCCTTCCTGACAGGGCACCCCTGGCTCCTGTCCCTTCTCCCAGCGATGGTTTTTACACAGAAGTGGCATACTTGCAGACCTCAGCAGCTGCCCCAGCCCACACTCTCCCCTGCACCTGGCTGCTCTCTCCTGCCCTCTGGGCCCAGGCTCTCCTGTTCCAGCATGACTGGCCAAGCACGTTGCTTTCTCTTCCCCTTGGACACTCCACCCACCACTGCCCTCTCCTTCCCTCCCCTGCAGGGGTGCAGAAGCCTCTCCCTGCAGAAGAGTTACTGGGCACCCCGGCCAAGGCTGGGTCTTGCCCTGCACGCCCTCAAGGACTCCAAGCCCACTCCCCAAGGTCAGGGCCTCCTGTCTTCCCTGACCCAGCTGGAACTCACTGCTCGAAGCTCCATCCATCCTCTCCGCAGCCCTCCTCTGGGCCTCCTCCGCCTCTGTCCTTGTCCCAGTGGCCCCTCCCCAGGCCCAAGCATCCCTGGGGAACACACGCTGGGAGGTGCATGAGGACTCCTGGCAGAGGGGAAGATCAGGGCTCCCAGTCCGCGGACAGGCCCAGCCAGGGTGTCTGCTGACTTCAGCCGCATAGGGGTGCCTGGTGCCCAGCCCTTCCTCAGTGTGAAGTTCTCCTGGGGGAGGCTGTAGGAGCAGCAGCAGGGGAGCGGGGTCCCCAGGTGACTCCCCGAGGGACCATGTGACAGGCTGCACCAGGACCGAGGGCTGCTGTGCCGGGTTGCCTGGGAGGTTCTCTGAAATCCAGGCCAGGTCCACGGGGAGGAGGGACCCTGCGGGGCCGCCACACAGCAGGAGAAAGCTGTGTTCGTCCAAACCAGGCTCGGCCAGAGGAACCTGCGGGCAGAAGGAGAGTGGGTGTGAAGCAGCCCTGCCCAGGCCATGACCTCACTTCCCGCCGTTCCTGCGCTCGCTCACCCTGTGGCACCTGCTCCCCGCTCTTGCCCACAGGCTCGGCTGCTCCCCACTCTGCCCAGAAGATCGCCTCCTCCAGAGCCCTTACAGCTCATTCCTCCCAGAGCACCTCTGTGGCTCTGCCGCTCACACCCTCTCCTCCTGAGCACCGTCTGTCCCCATCAGCCATCCTCGCGTGGCCACATCCACTGTGCAGTGGCCGTACAGCTTCACACCCTTGTGGTGCAGTAGCCACCAGCACATGGGGAAGCTGCCATGTGTGCAGCGGGACAGGCCACCGCTGGGCTCATGAGCGCCCTCTCGTGGCCGAAGCTGACCCAAGGACACACGGAGGTCAATGTGGGTGTGGGGTGACCACCAGCAGCGGCAGGCACAGGGGTGTCTCATGGCTATTTCTGAAAAGATTTGTATTACTAACGATGCCACGTGTGCAACCATAGAGGAAGAACACGAGCTCGGCTGCGGCCTTGGGCCTCTCGGACGGGGTAGTGGGACAGGCATGGGAACCTGGCTCCCACTGTCAGCCCTCACTACTGCTCCTGGCACCCCAGGGCCTTGGCAGTACCTGGAGGGCTGGGCAATGGGAGACATCCTCTCACACGCCCCTCAGCCCCTGCCCCATGCCCTGGTGCTTCCCGCATCCTCCACACACTTGGTGCCGTGCGCACAGTGGGGCTGACAGGACCCGGCTGCCACCCTGCCCACTCTGAGGCCCTGGGCCTCACCTGTTCACAGCCCACAGGGGCTCCTGGCAGCCTGCCCACAGTCCCCGAGCCTGGCAACAGGACATGGGGGTCTAGTCCAGCCCCGATGCAGCCCCCACACAGGACCCCTCCGAGGGCTGGCCTGGGAAGCAATATGAACCCAGGGATTAAAGACACTTCCAGGAATGGGAGTATGCTTGCCACCACCAGCCGCACCATCTGCCATTAGGGGACAAAACTACAGCCTCAGGGTTCCCACCACTCCCAAGGTGGTTTTCAGGTCCCAGCCCTCCGTCAGCGTGGATGGGTTCCAGCGGGATGTGGCTCCCAGACCCCAGGCAGATATTGAACTCCCAAAGTGCTCTGTTAACCATCAATGCCTTCATGTTTACAGTCAATGGGTTAAATCTAGGTGGAGCCTGGACCCTGGGAAGGTGTCTGAGGATGGGGCCTCCAGAGAGGGACCGGATCCCATTAGGGTGCTGGGTTGAAGCCCCACAACAGGATGGACATGTGGGCGGGGAGGAGGAGCCTCCTGTCTCTACTTCCTGTCCCTCTCTACTTCCTGTTCACCTTGGCGTGTTCTCTCTCTCTCTCTCTCTCTCTCTCTCTCTCTCTCTTTCTTTCCCTTTCCCTTTCCCTTTCCCTTTCCCTTTCCCTTTCCCTTTCCCTTTCCCTCTCCTTCCTGTCCCTCTCTGCTCCCCAACCCTCACCACTTCCCAGCCATCACATGGTCCCTCATCGGCCATGTCCTGCCAACCCACCACCCTATTCAGACTTCAGGCTACAGCATTGCCCCGTCGGACCAGCAGCCCTCACCTGGTGCACAGAGACGCCTCACTCCCCCCTTCCTCCCTCCCTAAGTGGCTGCTCTCACTCTTGGAGAAAAACACCGAGCTGACACACACAGACTGAGGCTTCAAGACACTCCACACCCATCTCCCCACGGAGTGGGGGACCCAGGCCACTGCACCGGCCACTCTGCCAACCACAGAGCCCAAGGGCAGGCAAGTCCACAAACCCTGTCACAGCCTCAGCGTCCTTGTCCATCCACAGGTGCACCTTTCCGCACACGCCCAGCCCTGCACAACTGGCAGGAGGAAGGGCAAATGATGCATTAGTTCTGGCCCAGACTGGGGTTGACCTGCAGTGGGCTCCAGGGGAGGTGGGCAGCGGCTACAGCATAAAGATTCCATGCACATGGTCTCCAAGCTGTGCTGGGCCAGAGCTCCACTGCCCACAGTTGCCCCACTGGACACCACAGCTCTGAGGCTGAGCTGGACAGACAAGGCCCACATTGGACACAGGTGGGGCACAGAGCTCTCAGCTTCAGCGGCCTTGCCCTTCTAGCTGTAGGCGGTCAGGTGGGGTGTGGGCGAGGACACAACACCTTCTGGTCACCACAGGGTCTCCCCTGAGAAGACTGGTCCCTCTTGCCACCCTGTTCCCAGGCCATGTCCGGTGATCAAGGTTGCCAGTCTCCATCTCCGGCTGAGCCAGAACAGCTGTGTGAGACCCTGAAGCGAGGGCTCAGCCTTCCCGCATCACTGGGACATCAAGAAGATGAAGTAAGTCCACCTGTGGTCAGCATGTGGTGCCCCCACCCCCATGCACCACGGCCCCCATGCACCTATGGGGGCTGCTTGTCCAGGCATGCCATCGCTCTGGCCTTGGCTGCTGCAGGGGCCCAGCAGCTCCTCCCCAGTGCGGGCAGCAGGGCACCCTGGACAAAGCCCAGGGATCCCTGAAGGGAGATAAGGCACTCAGAAGAGCCGTGAGCGCCAGCAGAAGCCGGGACTGGGAGCTCCTCTCCCACCCTCCCCAGCAGGAGGCTGGACCATCTCAGGTCAGCAAGGCCCAAATGCTGCAGCCGGCTACCTTGGACAGTGCCCCTTTCCCTGGGCAGACCTGCAGCCCTCAGAGACACCCCTCCCTGTCAACCCACCCACATGGGGCTGCAGGCTGGGCATCCCAGAGTCCCAGTATCACTTATCTCCATGTTCTCCCAGGGACCCCTGCCTGACTGCCCTGGCTCTCCACCAGGCTGCAGCCTCTTCGCACTGTCCACACCCCTACCCATTAGAGGACCTTGAAGAGCTTTGACAGAGGAAGGGCACGGGGCACCTGCTAGAGACAGAGCTTGGAGGCGTGCTCAGCCATTGAGTTGACACACACTTGCTAACACCTGACCAGGTGCAGGTGCTATTCTAGAAGGCCACAGGTGCAGGCTGGTCCCCGCCTACCTCCTGCTTCTCCCGCATCCTCCCAGCTCTGGCAGGCTCCTAGAGCCCCTCTAACGCTGGAGCAAGGTCTCCGGAGGTCACCCACAGGCTGCCACAGCCAGCCGGGTCTCTTGGAGGTGACACTCGGCACCCTGGCACACATCCCTGTCGGCCCTCGGCAGCTCCCCACAGTCCCAGTCTGGCTGCCCTCCGCCTGCCTCTGCTTCTACATGTGTCCTTCCTGGGCCTGGCTGGCACATTCTGAGCCTGCTGCCTGCTGGGCAAAGCCTCCCAGCAGTGGCTTTAGGCTGCTGCCTTCCCTGCAGCATCAGACAGCAGCAAGGGCCTAGGCTGCTTGCTAGCCCCGGAGCGTCCCCCTGTCCTGCAGAGCAAGTGCAGCTGAGCCTCCCACTTCTCTGCCTGTGCTCCTGGAGTAAACCTCCTGCCACCTGCCTCAGGGTCCTGCACACAGAGCAGGACAGCCTTGACCTCATTCCTACACTCATGACCCTGCTGGCTGCCCCCTCTGGGCTCAGTGTAAAGGTGACATCGTAACCAGGCCTCCCCCAGGGTAGGTCCCAGGCATGAACCCTCACGCCCAGCAGTGAGACCACCCGGCTACAAGCTGTGCCACAGCAGTTTCTGCTCCCAGACCAGGGGACTCAATCCTGCCCACACCAGAGTCACCCAGAAGTTCAGACAGCCAGCCCATTGCCTCGACCCAAACAATGGAACCACACAGCCTGGGCAGCAGCATTCTGTCCTGACGGGCACCTGTCTGTGGCTGGCCCAAAGCCTGCACCCCTCCCCTGCTCCTGCTGCGTGGTTTCCTGCCTGAAGTCACCCCAGGAGCAAGATGGAGACATACAAGAAGACAAAAACAAAACAAAACAACAGAAAGAAGAGGCGCTGGAGGTGGGGGTGTCCACATCTCCCACGGGTCAAAGGCCACTGTCGCCCATCCTCAACGGCAAACCCCACCTGGAGCCTATGTGGACACACACACTCCAGCTTCAGGCCAATTCAACATGCTTAGCAGGTCATCCATTGGGGTCTACAGCTGGGGACCCTGGAGCGGATACACACAGGTCCTGGCCTCGCAGGGGTGACATGGGTGGAGGATGCCGGAACAGTCACCGCCCCCCTGTCCGGCTTGTTCCAGGTTCCCCTTCACAAGGTCCAGAGAGGGAGAGCAGCCTGTGCGAGGTCACACAGCAAGCCACGAGAGCCAGGAGCCCAGCCAAGAATCTCTCTCTCCTTCCCATCCCACACTCTGCCTGTCTTCGCACACTCAGGAGAAAGCACCGGGCTGCGTGTACTTGGGCATTGTGGTGACCCTGCCATCCACGGCCCCTCCCACTTAGGACCCTCACTGAAACACCCTCCCATGTCCTTGGCCCCACCCCCCTTGACTGAGGGTCAAGGTCTGTCCTGCTGGTGATCTGTTCTTCTGGGGACCCGGACCCGGACCCCGAGCAACTGCTCAAAAACAATCAGAAATGGGATAACCTCCTGGCACAGCCTGGGGATCAGGAGGAGAGCCTGGGGCGGAGCCTGGGGGCAGAGCTGAGCCTCCTTACACAGGCCAAAACCCTGCCTCAGTAACCCTAACTGAGCAGCAACTACAAGCACTAGACCAGGGCAGCACCCACATCCCCAGGCTGGACCGGCGCTCCTCCCCAGGCTGGACGGCGCTCCTCCCCAGGCTGGACGGCGCTCCTCCCCAGGCTGGACTGGCGCTCCTCCCCAGGCTGGACCAGCGCTCCTCCCCAGGCTGGACTGACGCTCCTCCCCAGGGTTCATGGCTCAGTTTCCGGCCTCACCGTGAGGAGGCCATCCCTCCAGCCAGAGGCTTCCATTTCGCACGGTCAGTGGGGAGCAAACCCACAGACAGTAGAGGGCATTCTACCCAGGACTCCACAACGGCGACGGTGGTCGTGACGATGATGGGGACGGAGGCTGACCATGGTTGGCTGCTCGGGAAGCACCAGGCCAGGCACCTTTTGTGCCAACTTTGTCACCAAAGCATTGATCACTACTATTGTCAGCCCAGCACTGACTCAGTTGGGAACACCAAGGCCCTGACACTTCAGCGGCTTGCCTGGAGCAGCAGAGCTGGGCCAGGTCTTCCTCTTGGGTGCCCACTTACACCTGAGCTGGGAGCATCACCCCACCCCCTACCAGTGTTTAAGGAGAACATTTGCATCCCAGAGGTTCCTAACAGGCAACTCGCACTTCCTCTGTGACGCAGCTGGTGCCAGGCTGCACTGGTTGGGGCCACAGCAGGTGGCAGATCTTGGCTGCACATCAGCCTGAGAAGTCTGTCCCCAGAAGGCAGGCTGAAACACGATACCCATGTGCCATATGGGAGAGTAGGACTCCATTACTGCCACCAGTGGGCAATCTATACACACACACACACACACACACACACACACACAGAGCCAGCAGGAAGGTCAAACTGTCACCAGGGGGCGCTCGTAGAGGGATCACTGCTGGTCCAGTTGGAGCCCAGTGTCCAGCTTCTCTCTGCACCTGCCAAGAGCTGAAGCAGCCCAGGGACCCTCACCAGGAGCCCACTGGAGGCACTGCCCAACCTTGGGCTTCCAGGCTGCAGGGCTCAGAGCTCTTTCAGTGGTTTCTAGCTGTCACAGCCCCAGAAGGCAGGGGAAGGCAACCAGAAACACAGATCACCTCACAAGTGCATACAGAGGAACAGGAGTATGCAAGTGGAACGCACTCCAGCTGCCCCAGACCACTGCACACCAAACCACACCTGCAGCCAAGGACCCTCCCTGGCGCTCTCTGTGTGCCTTCGGAGGGTACAGCCCTGCCCGCTCACTCGCCAGGCTGAGGACCAAAGGGGCCAGAACACAGCAGGTGCCTCCTGACCGTTAACGCTCACTCTAGGTCTCCAACAATCAGCCCAAAGAAACAGCAGGTAGCAGAACTATGGAATAGATGGAGGGTCTTAAGCCCAGGAAAATTACAGAAAGAATTCCAAAAGACACAAGGATGTGCAATTTATTTACCAAACAATTACAGGGCAGCGGGGTCAGCATGAGGGCACAGTGGTTGCAATGTCTGCTTTAAATGCCCATACGTTATGGCTAAGTGCCAGGCTTCGAGGCCTGGCCACTCCACGCCTGAGCCAACTTTCTCTCAGCTCCCAGGAGGCGGCAAGCAGATGGCCTCTCAAGGGCTTGGGTCCCCGTCGCCCGCAGAGGTGACCTGGACAGCGCTCCGGGCTCCTGACTTCCTCCTGGACCATCCTGTCTGTAGTGGGCATCTGGGGCAGGGGGATGACCCAGCAGATGGAAAATCTCTCTCTCTCTGGAAAAAGTCATGAGGTGCCAATGCCAGAGGTGTACTTTGCTTTCATGTGATCAGCACAAGGGAAGGGGAGGGGACAGGAAACACACAGGAGTACACAGGCAGGGTGCAGGGGCAAGGCAGTCACCCTGAGAGAATATAGAACATTCCAGGGCCAGTTTGCTTGGGAAAGATTATCCAAGCCTGAGGGGACTGGGTATTTTTTTCCTGGTGACAGGCAATCTTCTCCAAGCTAAAGCTGTGCATTGATGCTTTTTTCCTTTAGGTGCAAATCACCCCACAGGGGAGAAGCAGAACCCAGACAGCCTTGAGGAGGCTGGGCTCGGGCTTTATGAGCCAGGAGGCCAGGGGACAATGTTGCGCAGACACACTTCTAATCCTGGCCAAATCCCAATTCTGACCCTCAACAGCTATGCTAGACACTGCCTCATGTGTACATGGAGGTTGCAGCAGTACCTGCCCTCACAGCCGCCACATGCAGAAAGTAAAATGACATCTTTCAAGACGCTTAGGAAGATAGCAAGCACATGACAGGAAGATATTACACCCAAGTGAAAGACCAATCCTGCCCAGGTCATCTAGCTGGTGACATCAAGACCCATGCAGGGACCCAATGGCAGGTGCTTCCTGGGTGCTTCTGTCATGGACCCTGCCCTGGACGCTGCAAGGTACACAGGGCAGGACAGCCAGGAAGGACTTCAGGAGCCTGCAGCCCTGGCTAGATGCTGAAGGGGCAGAGGGACACAGGGTGGCAGGTGTGCTGCCCGCTGGACGAGAGGTTCAGGAGAAGCTGCGGGTGCAGGCGGGCAGGGTGAGGGTCCGCGTCTCCTCAAGAAGCAAGATGCAGAGCCCACGGAGGAACCCCCTGAGGGGCAGCACTAACAGACCTGTGACCAGACCATGGGGTGGACCCCCCACCAGATGGAACTGTAGCTCATGGAAAGAGGTGGGGGCGCAGGCCCTGGTCACTTCCCCCTCTACCATCTACCTATGGAAAGACAGAGGGGGCAGAGTCATCTGTGAATGGTGACAACATCCCAGGGCCTTGAACCTGGGGCTCCCTGCCACACAAGAAACCTCTGCAGTTACAAAGCTGCCCCTTCCATGTCGGGGTGACCTGGATGCGCCAGGACCACAGACACCAGCTGGTTTGGTCAGCAAGTGGGCGGCAGGTGCAGAGGCGGCTGCGATGGGAAGCGGAGAGGGTGGGCAGATGGCCTCCAGGGTGCACACTGGGTACACAGGCGGGTAGGGAGGTAGATGTGGCACTGAACGGGTAAGTGAGGCTGTGTGCCTGGGTGGGCAGGTGTGGAGAAAATGGGGGAGGGGCTTATTGGCTACCAGGCTGGCTGCACCAGAGTGAGAAGAAAGGCACGCATCACTCCTACCCCTGGCCCTGGCCACTTACCAGGCCACCGCCCCAGACAGGGGCTGCCTGGGCGCCGAGCTGCTCACGCAGGCTCTGGTTCTGCTGGGCGAGGTCCTCCACGCGGCCCTGCAGGCCGATCTCCGACAGCTGCAGCCCAAACACGCAGCATCGCAGCTCCTCCAGCTGCGCACGGAGCCGGCACTCGGTGGTGCGCTGCTCCCGCAGCCGGCGCGCCGCCTCCTCCCGTTCCTGCTCCGCCCTGGCCTGCAAAGCGCGCAGCTCAGCCGCCAGCGCCGCTGCTTCCTCCTCAGTTCCCGTCGTCGCGTGGGCCGGAACCACGGCCTGGGGGCTGCCCCGGGTGACGGACGCTGGAGTTGCGGCGTCCAGCTGGGCTAGCAGGCGACTCGCGACGCGACAGAGGTGCCGCACATCCCGTTCCAGCCGCTTCACCTGCGCCCGCAGGACGCGCTCCTGCTGGCGAACCAGACCCAGCTGGCGTCTCTGGGTCTGCCGGCAGCGTTCCAAGGCCACCGCCTGCTGCCCCAGCAGCTCGTCCTTGCGCCGCAGCCGCTCCCGCAGCCGCCGGGTGGTGCTCTCCTGCTCCCGGACCTATAAGTTGGCGGGGAGGAGGGGTCAGGAAGGCCTAAGGATTCCCCCACGCAGTTCGCGGCGGCTCTGGTCGTAAACACTTCCATATTGCGCACACGATGCATTTTTCTATCAACTTTTTTTTTGCATCAAAAAATTACTTTTCTCCCTAGCTGGAGGGTTATGGGGACATCCCCTTAAATTCTGCAGGTGACACGCCCCTCCCATACTGGGCCTGTACACCCACCAGACTCCTGGGTCCTCGGAAGGGAAGTACAGCAGGCAGGACAGGCAGCAACAGGCAAGGTGTGGGGCGTCCATCCAGATGTTTGCAAAGAGCAGCTGCCAGAGTCCAGCCTCATCACTCTCACCCAGAATCAGCTGTCAAGTCCACCTGGCAGCAATGGCAGCAGCCTGGCTCTTGCCTCTGCACCCTTGGAAACAACCTGGGGAGCCCCTTTCTTCTGCCTCAGCCTTTTGTCCATCCCATGGGGCCACCAGCCTGTGTCCATTCTCACGCTGGTCTCACTCCCCTCCCTTGGCTGTGAGCCAGCCTGCCAGGTGCACCCCAACACCCTGCACCCCAGCATGCAAACTTTCTTGCTTTTCCGAATTAGCTCAGGCCAGCAGGTGCAGCCACCTCCATTGTTTGGGGTCGCTGTGGGCAGACCCACCAGAGGGAAGGAGCGGATTCCTAGGGTGGGAGGGAGAGGTTTGGGGAGCACTGTGCCCCCAGCGCTGGGAAGCAGATGACCAACTGGGGGCAAACTCCTGGAAGCAAACCTCTCCCAGCCTGACAGCACAGTGTGCTTACTGGGTTCACCATGGTGCCCACTGGTGGGCATTCACAGATGCCTGGGAGGACCCCGGACCCCAAGCCACACACATGGGGCCTAGGAGCCTTGTTCGTGAACTCCTGCAAAACCTCTTTTCGAGACACGGATGTTTCTCGCGGATTTAGGGCTAGCGGTTGGGGTTTGGGTAGCAGTGCGAGAGCGGACGCTTACGCAAGCCCTCCCCTGCCTCTATCACCACATCTCTGAACTTTCACCCCTCAGCTGGAAGTGGGGCTTGGTGACAGCACACACATCACGGTGGGTGATAAACTGGCGTGCCTGGGGCTGAGAGCTCCCCAGCCTGCAGACACAGCTGCCTCTGTGCCCGGTCTGCCACAACACACCTTTTCCAGATACTTCGTAAAGACCCCCTCCCAACCCTGTGCATGAAATTTAGGGTTTTTGTCTTGCCAAAAATAGTTGCATTCCTGTTCTGTGTTCCATGAATTTGAACAAATTCCTTTCGTACAGAGGGCTGTACTCCAAAACTCTTCCAGATCTTTCCCCAGAGGGTGCCTGTCCCTGGTGGGGACTCACGCCCCATGGCTCTTACCCTCTCGGGACCATCCCAGTGGGAGCCCTCACACTCCTGCACCTGCCAGGATCCAGTGTGGATGGGCACCTGCCTGGCCATTCCCTGGGGCACCTCAGAGGCTCACTGCATTCTCCTTGGCCTCATCCTTCCCCCACCACTCTTGAAATTAACAGTGACTCTAGTGTCCTCCCAGCTCCCCAGGGACTTCTTACCATAAAGAGCTTATGAGGCACCCCAGCTCCTGGCATCCCCACCCACCCATGTCTAGCATCCCACAGCGCGGGCGAGGCCGTCTCTAACCCCCTGGTCTCCGCATAAGTTGTGCCCCGTGTCCCACCGCCGGATGCAGTTCCCATCCCACTGGCTGGCAGGGTGCAGCCTGCAGCCTGAACCTCGCCCACCCCCTCCTCCCCCAGCCCATGCTATGAACGTCCACCATCGCTGAGCCGGGAGCCACCAGAGACCTGAGTGCTCCGCGGGCAGCTGCCTCTGCTCTGTGACGGCTCTCCTCCCTCCGTGACGCTGTCCTTCAATGTGGACAGCATGGGCAAAACACCCCCACCCCTGACTGTGAGGGCGCCGCACTGTAAACTCACCCTCGCGGCCAGGCAGGGCAGGGCTCGATATCACATTATTCCCATTGCACGGAGACCACTGCTGCCCAAGGTCACACGGCGAGTAACTGGCAGAGCTGTGGCCCGGTTCCAGAGGCCACCCTTTGACCACTCTGGGGACCTCTCTAACTGTCCCCAGTCTCCTTCATCTCTCTGTCCCCAACCATGAGAACGCTGTCCGCAACACAGCCAGGTGACCCTGAACCATCGCCCACAGCCCGCGTCCCATTGCCTGCGGCTGGCCTCTCCTTCCTGCCTGCCAACTCTCTCTCCGCCCTTCTGGCAGGTTCATCCACACCTCCTCCACACTTTTGCTCCCTGGGCCCAGCATACCATTCCCCATACAGTCCAACTCACCTGGACCCACTCCTGGCCCCACCTGCCAGTGCCCACACAGGGGGCCCAGCCCTCCCCGCCACGGCAGTGCTTGTACCTGCTTCCCGGCTGCTCTGAACCCCTATATGCGGGAGAGAGCTCCCTGGGGACAGGTCTGCACAGCTCCTCCCGTCTTGGCCCTGGTTCACCTCAGGCACAAAGTCCACTAAAACGACCCTCTGGTGAGAGCTCCCAGCAACGCTCTACCACCACCCCTGCCCCAGGGTATCCCAAAGGAGGAGGAGCTCCAGAAAGGGTGAAGCCAAGGCCACTGCCTGTACCCTTGGAAGGGTTCCCCCAGGCCTGCCTCACGCTGACCTCGCATGTCCCCACCCGAGCAGGAAGAAGAGAGGATGCCGTACCCGGCCGGCCAGCTCTGTCTGCAGCGCCTGCAGCGTCTCCCGGGTGCGGAGCGAGGCACTTCTCTCCCGGACCACACGGGTGCCGAGCTGGTCCACCTTCTGCAGGAGCCTCCTCTCCGACAGCTCCAGCTCCTGAATTCTGCAAAACAGCAGGGGGCATAGGCTCAGGGCCTGGGCACAAGGAGGCATGGGCTCAGGGCGGGACAGGGAACACACAGATGTGTCAGGTAGGGGAGGGCGCAACGTGTGTGGACCCACTCAGCCTCCTCTGGTGTCGCGACAATGGGGCATCCCACCCACTGCTCGCGTCTTTCCTTCGGGTATCCACTCTGCCTCCATGCTATCATTTGAAATCGAAGGCATCAGATATCAGACACCCCACAGATGCTCTCACCCCGAAAGCAGTCACCTGCATTCTGAAAAGAGTGGCTGAGAGCGATGAAGCCTGAGCCACTGAGTAGGGCCGTCTGTGTGCACCGGCCCACCTCCTTGTCACATGGCCGGCCTGCAGGTGACTCCAACCACACACAGGTAACGGAATCCGAGAGGTCAGGTGAGACAGGGGCAGCCCCCAGCTGGAAGGGGATGGCTTTCGGAGAGCTCAACTGGAAGGAGACCCACGCAGGAAGGAGGTAGAAAGCCTGAGAGGAAGTGGGACTACAGCTCCCGCCAGACGCAGAGCGAACACAGAGGCTTGCCTGTCCCTGCCTGGGCCCCGGAGCTGTCGCCCTTGCCTGGAACATGGGAGCCCATGGCACCCCTGTGACATTCTCTGCCTGTCTGCTGGACCTAGCCCGAGCGCCCACCAGGCAGACTGGCCAGGACACGCTCTGCTCCTGGGGCAATACCCTAGCTTTTCCTCCAGACCCTGCCATCCAGCCGACCTCAGGGCCTTCCTTGGGCTAGCCCAACCCTGGGACCCTCACTCCCGTGTTCCTGTGTAAGGAGAGAGGCCACAGGGCCCAGCTCAGTGCAAACCTGTAAAGGTGAGCTACAGTACCGATCACTGTTGAAACTCCGCTCCTGCGACGGGATCCCAGAAGGGATGGGACGGGGAGAGCTCTGTTGTGTGCATGGCCTCAGACTCTCCCAGCTGGCCCAGAGGAGCTGCCCCGGGGGTCTCCATGAGGAGGGCTGGGCACCTGCAGGCTGGCTGTGACATTTTCTCTGTTTCTGGAAAGAAAATCTCACCTTCTTCATCTCTGTGACACACCCGAGCAGGAAGGAGAGGCCCACACTTGATGCTGGCCCTCTGCCACACCTATGCGAGGCTAGGAAGGACTAAGCCCAGGTGGGTGAATCCCGGCCCCCTGCCCCACCAAGGAGTCCCAGGCCCAGCCCTGGAGCCCAGGGATGAGAAGGTGATTGAGTCAAGGGTCTGGCAATGGGGCTATTCCCGGGCCACCCATGGGGCGCGGGGTGGGGGATCCTCTGCAGCCACAGTATCCTTATAGACAGGAGCAAGGTGCTGTAGTGCTGGCCTCTAAGATGCAGGGAGAGCCAGGGGCCAGGGACGCCACGACAGCCACTAGACAGAGCACAGCCCAGCCACACCTTGATGCCAGCCCATGAGTATGCCAACCCCGTAAGGCTCCTCTCTGACTTGCATCATGGCCATCCACCTTGCATCATTCCAAGCCACCAGGTTTGTGATCGTTTGTTGCCACTGGAAACCAAGGCACACACTGTGCAGGTCACGCTTCCCTGAGGAATGACAGAGTTGGCACCACACCCACCTGCAGTGTGAGGAGCCCTCTGCCTCGGGAAACTCCCTCGGGACAGCAGGTGCACCTGCCCAGGACGGCCACTGCCCCACTGCCCAGCGGGCTGCCTGGGTGCAGGTCCCAGCTACCCCTGTGTGGCTCGGGGTGGGACACTGGATAGGCTCAGTCACTTCACTGCATGGCTTGTTCTGTAAGTGCTGGTGATAACACTACATTACAGTGGGTAACACCCATGCAGTGTGGCACCGAGCACATGGCCGTGCATTTAACTGGATTCAGATTGGAAACAAGCATGCAAGACACTGCCATGGGAGCAGTGGGGGTGGGCTGTCCTCCCTCATCTCTGATGAGCCGCTGTGTTCTTTGTAGATTCAAGATTTGTACCGGTCGACACTGCCATGGGAGGGAGTCCAAGGAGCAGTACAACCTGGCAGCCTGTGCCAGCCAGGCCAGCCCTTCGGGAGATGAGCCTGCAGCCTGCAGCCTGTGCCAGCCAGGCCAGCCCTTCGGGAGATGAGCCTGCAGCCTGTGCCAGGGTCGCACAAGCAGAGTCTGGCTTCAGCTCTTGGCAGCCCCAGATGAATGGGCTCAGGCCTCTGTTTCCCTGCAAGTGCAGCTGACACGAGCCCACCCACACATGAGAGCATGTGGGATGGGGACGGGAGGGAGCCCAACTCCATGCCAGCTGCCTCTCTTCTCTCACCCCTGCCACAACTCCAGCACCCCTGTGTTACACACACACCTCTGCCCCCACGCACCCCTGTCCTGCAGGCTGGGGCTCCCATCAGCAAAGACAGTAGCTCAACATGGTCAAGGACAACCTCAGGGGGCCCAGCACAGAGGCCCCCTTCTGGCCACCTCCATGGCTCTCCCATTGGAGGGGTGCCCCGCCCCACTTCCCCGGGGCCTGCTGACCTGGTTGGCCCGGTCAGTCTCTGGAGGAAGAGTTAACTGTGCCAACAAGTGCACATTGCCCAGCTGTTGTCCCTGCCTCAAGCGTTCAACATCCAGGGCTCAGTCATTGGCAGGGCTGAGTTCCTCCCAAACCCCCACCTGCAGGCCTAAGCCTAGGACCTCAGCAGGTGGCCAAGCAGGGCCCTCACCGCAGGGGTCCACATCCTTCCAAGAAGGGGCTGTCAGGCAGGGGGTGGCCACATGGAGACACAGGGAGTGCTCAGGGTAAAGCTTTGGAAGGTCCCGCCTCCTCTCCAGGAGAGAGCATGGGTTTGGGAGAAACAAACTGGATCCTGTGTCCAACCCTGCCAGCCTCAAGGAAACCCACAGAGATAAGCAAGCACAGAAGGCGCTTCAGCGATCACAGCCAGTCTCCAAGACCTCAGGGGGGTCTCCACAGCCTGGGTGAGCCACTTGAAAGGCACTTCTGTCCAGGGGCCCAGAGGAGCCAGGACCGAGGCCACCAGCAGGTGCTGAGCCCCAGGGGATGCTACAGAGCAGAGGAGACCAGGGTTCCAGCCCCCTCCCTCCCTGTCGGGCTTCCATGAGCAAAGGAGCCTGGGAAAGCTCAGGGGCCAAGCCCACGGGAGCCGAGCCCACAGGGGCCAAGCGGAAAGGACCAAGGCGTCAGCAGCGGTGTCTCTGTCCAGCTGAATTTGGCCAGCTTCCACGATCACGGCACACCAGGCTGTGCAGGTGCACACAGAGTTCTGGCAGCACAATTACCTGCTCCTCAGCACAGACTCCAACTCATCCATGTCTGTGTCCCCAACTGCCCATGGCTTCTGCTCGGAGGACTGCTCCCCAGGCACGGCCATGTCAGGGCAACCAGCCACTGTCTCTGAAAGGCAACCTTGCCCCTCACCAGTGTCCTCCGCGTCCTGAAACACCCAGCGCGTGTGGAGCTTCACAGTGACCGTGTCAAAGCCCTCACCACTGGGCGTCTGGACCACGTAGCTGAAGCTCTTCTCAGTCGGACCTCTGGCCGTGGCGGGCTCCATCCTGCAGGTATGGCGTGGGGCGCAGCTCTGATGAAGTGAATTTACTGCACGGACCGGAGATGTGGAGGTGGTCACGGCAAAACATCCTCCGAGTAGGGTCGGGGCAGGTGGATTATTCATGAGCAGTGCCTTGGTGTCCCTCGCACGAAGGCCATGCAATATGCATGAGCGCCTCTCGTCTTGCAGGCCGGCCTGCCCAGGCTCCCTGCAGTAACAAGACAGAAATCTCACTTGGAATTAAATGCCCCATGAGGCAGGCAAGGAGGAAGAGTTCCGGGAGAGGCAACCAGAATGTTGCAATCTTCTGCAGTTACAGCTGCCCAAGTGTCCTCCCTACAGTGAGCTTTGTCCCAAACTTCCATGAGCCCAGGCCCTGCTCATGGAGGACTCGGGCCTGGACAAAAGACCTGGGAAGTGAAGCTGCCTGGGGCACCACTTGTGCCCCATGGTCCTCCCGTGCCTGACCGATTCTGATTCTCCCCAGGGTCCTAGCAAGGGAGCGTTAACGGGTCCAATTCACAGATGGTAAGGCTGACACTTGAGCAGGTGGAAGGGTCCTGCACAGGCAGGACATGTTTCTGAGTGTGACCTGGAATTACGGAGCCTGAAGCCCAGAAGAGGCTGAGGCTGGGAAATCCCAGAGAAAGCAGGACTCGCAGATGGGCAGCTGTGGGCATGGACCTACTGGGGCAGGAGCGGGGCAGGTGACAGGAATAGAGAGACTGAGCCAGTGCACACACGGAAGGGGAACTGGAGCTCCCGCAGGTGCAGACCATATCCATGGAGGCTCTCAAAGGCTTAGTGTCTGTCTGCTGGACAGCAGGGTGACCCCAGAGCCAGCCAGAGACCAGGAGGTATGTAGAAGACAGGTGCCACAGGCAGGCCAGGGCAGAGCGGCATACAGACGGGTACGAGCTGGAAATGGGCGCTCGCAGCATCTTGGTGAAGCTGGGAGCGTTTGCTGAAGGAAGCTGATGACGTTCCTGCCTCAGCTCTGACGCAGTCGGCCCCAGTGTCGGGGGCGGGGTGGGGGGTGGTCCCAAGCCCTTCCCCCTAGGCACCCAAGCCCACACATGCTCCAGTGCCTTCTGTCATACGCTGAGTGTCTGCACTCAGCCCCTCCCCCAGACTTCAGGTCTCCTCCAGGTGTGTCTCAATACCTTTCAGCAGGCTCAGGCTGTGCAGACACTGGCACATGCGCTGCGCTGCTCAGGAAATCACACCAAGACAAAGCGGAGGGGAGGGCAGAGTGGTGCAGTGGGTTACACCGCCGCCTCCGGAGACACCCATATCCCGTAGCAGTCCCACCTCATTCCCCATCCGCCCATCTGCACACACACACCCTGGGAGGCAGCAGGAGAAACTCTGCAGATGTGGGGTTTCTACCACCCAAGTGGGAGACCCAGGCGGAATCTGGGCTCTGACTTCAGCCAGGCGCATGTGGGGAAGGAGCAACCACTCCCTCTGTCGTTCTGCCTCTCCCAAATAAGCAGAGTTTGAAAGGCCTGCACCTGTTCCAGTCAGACACAGCATCTTCTCCCTATAGAGGGGGAGCCTGTGGTTACAGAGGGCTGACAGCAAACCCTTCTAGAAGCTAAACAAGCCTTTTGCTGCTTGAAACCCCAGAACACGTCTCCAGGAGACCCAGGACTGTCCGATTGAAACCTGAGCACTCAGCTCCCATCCTGGCTCGGAGGAGGCGGCCTCAGCTCCAGGTACTGGGCTCCGTGCGTGGCTGAGTTTCCTCCTGCCGTAAAGACCGGAGCTTGCTCTGTTCCATACAAGAGTAAAGTACGCAGAGGATGGTACCCAGCTGAGCTAGGCCCACACATGGCGCTCACATGTCTTCTGGCAATGTGGGTCTCATGGTCACAGGCCCGGGCTCGCCCTGACTTTGTTTCCTGCTGCCCAGGAAGCCATGGCCCACCTCGAGCAACAACCACAGCCACAGGGGGTGGGGTGAGGGACACTTCTCACCTGTGTGCCGAGCGCTGTGGATGAACTGACTGTGACCTTGGCCATCATGGCACCAAGGCCCCCAGGCAATGGGCAGTTACAACCAGGCTGGCTACCAGCAGGAAGTGCCAGCAGGGTCCCTCCTGTGCTTGTTGGGGGACCTTGTCCCCTCACACCTGTGCCAGACAGAATGGTCCTGCTCCCCCTACCCCGATGGGCTGTGCGGATGCTTCTGAGGACAATTTGTGCAGCCTCTCCTGCCAGCAGCCTGGGGCTCTCAGGGCTTGCAGAGGGCTCTTCCCTGGCGCTCCCAGCAGATGCTTCGGGAGGTGAGGCTTCGGACCCAGAGCTGCAGGCATCATTCCGGCTGTTACGGCAGGAAGGTGACCAGGCCGCAAGTGACTGCACATGTCGGGCTTCCAAGCCGGGGTGTTTGTGTGTGTGGTGTGTGTGTGCATGTGTGTGTCTGTGTGCACATGCACTGAGCAGGTGGGGGAGGCACACTGTTCCAGTGTGTCTTCTTCAGGCAAGCACTTCAGTGCATGGAGACTTGGCCACCGGCTGTTGGGTGGTCCCTGGGGCTGGGGCAACACGATCTGGGATGAAGCATTTGGATTCTAAAACCAGACGGGGTCATTCTTGGTGGTCTGACTGGATGGTGGCCTCTGCCCAGGCCTCCCACCTGGTGGACACACTGGGATCCGGTCTTCTGTGGGGTCCCCTTCCCTGCCCCCAGCTCCCCTCCATGGCTCGAATTTCTTCGTTTATTGTCTCCACATTTGTGCTCATCAGAAAGTGCAGGATCGGCTCCTTCTGCACCAGAGACATGGAGGGCGACACTGCCCTCGGCCAGCAGCGGCCCCGTCCTGCCCTCGGCTGGCAGCGGCCCCGTCTGTCCTCGGCCAGCAGCAGCTCCATCCTGCCCTCGGCCGGCAGCGGCTCCGTCTGTCCTCGGCCAGCAGCAGCCCCGTCTGTCCTCGGCCGGCAGCGGCCCCGTCCTGCCCTCGGCCGGCAGCGGCTCCGTCCTGCCCTCGACCGGCAGCGGCCCCAACTGCCCTCTTGGTCAGTGCTTCTTTCCCCACGTCTTTCCGGCATCTTCTCTTCCCCATGTTGTGGATGCAGCAACAGCAGGCGTCACCTTCTGTGGAATCCCACTCCCAATCTGTGGTGACAGGCCAGCAAGGACGTCCAACAGCCAACAGCAGCTTCTCCTCCCCAGCGTCTCCTCCGGGACTTAAAGTTCACCAGCCAAAGCCTGTCCGACCCCCTGCACCTTGGCGGGAGGCCCCCAGTACCCACAGGCCTCCCAGTGTATTCAGGGGCCGGCTTCCAGCTGCACCAGGAGCCCCAGTGGTCCTGGCAGTGCTGTCCATTTCCCACTGAGCGTTTCTTCTCCAGCAGCCCCTCACAGGTGACAACAAAGGTGAGAGCCAGGTCCATGTGGGTTCATGTGGGTTCTCCATTCTGCTGCTTCTGAGACCCGGGTTGGACCAACGGGGCTTGAGCTGGGGTTCAGTCACAGGGATACCTGTGGGCTGCAGGTGGATAGCGAGCCGGCTCATGAAAAGTTCTGTTTGGCCACCGGGGAGATAGGCGTTGTGGAGGGGGACAAGGTCTCAGGTCTGTCCCTGGTCAGGGCAGCAGCTCTCTGGTCCTTGATTTCTGGTAATTGCACTTAAGTTTCCTGTCACTCAGGTTCCAGAAGGGGCCACCCCTGGGACGTAATCCCCCTGCACAGACACACCCCGACCCCTTTGGGGTGCTCAGTTTGGGCCAGCCGCACCCAGCCATGCCCCAGCAGGTTTCCCCCAGAAGCTGTTGTCAGGTGGGTGCGGATTCTCCGGGCAGCTTGTGGACTTGGAGCAGGTTTGCAGTTGCTGCTGGATTTTGGTTTCGAGGAAGAGTGGGGGTGGGGGTTCTCAGGGTGTCCCATAAATTCTTCTTTTGTTCTATAAGATAAACAAATAGCTTGAGATCTCTCTCCCTCTCTCTCTCTCTCTCTCTCTCTCTCTCTCTCTCACACACACACACACACACACAGGTTACAGTAGCTGGAGGAACCCCTGGCTCACTTGCCCCCCACCCTCCACAGAACTGCCCTGAACCCCCCAGCTGACCTGAGGCACAGGGGCAGTAGTCCCAGGTCACCTTGACCCCAGGTCACCTTGACCCCAGGTCCCCACACCAGGGGACCCTTAGGTCTGAGCAGAGGGGAAGTAGTTACGACCTAGTTTATCCTCTGAGACCTGAGACCACCCCAGCATCTGTTCCCCAAACACTGAATAAAGACCCGCTATAAGTCAAGTCTCTGCCCAGCCCTGCAGTACAGAAGGTTCCAGAACAGAACCCTCCTGGGCAGGCACCAGCCTCAAGGATGCCCACAAGGATCTCAGGCCGGGGCCTGGCTTCAGTGCTCAGCCCAAGGATGTCCAGGACCCCAATCCTGATCTGGGCATTCGCATAGGGAGAACAGAAAGGGACTCAGGTGACAGCATGTGATGGGGACACCAGGGCCCCAGGGTCACACCGAGATCAGCTGTCCTGATGGCTTCATTCCAGAAGTTTCTGAGCACAGACACCCCTTGAAGCTAAACCTGGGCATAGGGGTGAGTTCCCTTAGCTCTCTGCACACAGACTGTGGTCTGGCCTCACACGGGGCTGCCCACCCCCCTGCATCCCCTACAGACTCCCAGCCCAGGGTGCCCACTGCCCAGAATTCTGCACCTTGCATGGCCCTCAGCGAGTGCCAGCAATGACCTGTGAGGACCCACTGGAGCCCCTTGGTGGGAAGAACCTCCAGGGGAAGCAGGCAGGTGGCCAGGACTCTGGGGCCCAATCACCGTGCCCACCAGGACCTGCCCCAGGGGTGGGACTTGCAGGAATCCCCCGGGCAGCAGTGCGAGCCCAGCAGCAGGAGCCTCAACCCTTAGGGCCAGCAGGAACCTGAGAGGGCCGAGTGGCTCCTGTCTGATCACTCTTTGGCTCTCCCAGGGCCAAGGTGAGAGTACCAACCTGTGTTCCCAGCTGGCGGGCATCGTCAAGGCCACAGAATGAAGGCTAGCGAGAAAAACAGAAACAGGAACAGAAACTATAAAATAAGACCAAACGAAAACGAGAAGAAAAGACAAAAAAAGAAGAAGACAGAGGTGAGCTGCGAGGCAGGGAACTTGGTGACGGCATTTCACGAGGACGCGCGACTCGCCAGGGCAGGGCTCAGAGAGGGATGGAGTGAGTGGGGCTTCAGGAGACCCTCTCCAGGGCTCCACGACTGGACACCCCAGACTGGGAAGGACTGCCGTGGTCACGACTCCACAGGGCCCGGTCTTCCTGGCTACCCAGTGCAGACTGGTGCCTAGGACACTCAAGTCCAGACGGCCAAGGCCCTGAGCTAAAATGATGCATTCTTTGTTAGCCAGTCCCGCAGCCAACACAGGCCCTGCCTTGTGTTCTAACAGCCAACAACAAGCAAGAAAATGGCCACAGGCTCCCCATACACTCAAAGTTTTCTCCCACCCTGAGGATTGTCCTTGGCTGAATTTGGGGATGAGAGGGCACAGGGTCGCACGTGATGGTCACTGTGGCACAGCATGTTAAGCTGTTGCCTGAGACACGGCGACCATGACTACGGTAGGGAAAAGCTCCCAGCCACTGAGCACTGTGCTGGCTGCAGCCCCTCCCGCTCCGTTGCAGGCTGTCCAGCGGCCACTGGTCATTTCTGGTGATGGGCAGGTGCCTACTCACACCCTAACCCAAGTCCACCCCAGCCAACCCTTGGCTCCTTTCAGTAGCCTTGGGCTCCAGTCTAGGACGGGGAGGCAGGGGGAGTCAAGCGGAGTCAGGGCCTCGCCGCCCACACACACTGTTTTGGGAAGAGCCAGGAAGGTGGACCAAAGCTGCACACAGGCTCTCCCCTCAGGGACACAGCCAGCATCGGCCTGAGTGTGTGTGTGGCTGTGTGTGTGTGTCTCTCTCCAGCCTGCAGACACAGAACCTGCCGATCAGCAGGAGCAGCTGCGGCCGAGGTCCAGCCCTGCTTGCTCTCCGACCAGACGGAAGTCACACAGCCACCAGGGAGATGGAACGTAGGCAGAACCCATCCGCCTGGTCTGGGCCTAGGGCCGAGAACTCTCACCACCTCCACCTAACGCTGGCCTCACAGGCTCCAGGAGAGGGGCAGGCACAGGCCAGGCCCAGGTAGAAACTCAAGGCCTGGATGGGGGAGACCCCCACCCCAAGACCTCAGGGCTCACCCCAGCCCCTGGGTCTGCCTGTAAAGTTGCCTTGCTTGCCCAGCCCTTTGTTAAGAGAGGCAGCCTGTGGTCTGCACCGGCGCTGGGAGGGGCCTCAGACAGAGCCCCTGCTGCCCCCAGGCCTGGTTGTCCAGGCCACAGAGCCCTGAAGCTGCAGGCAGACGGCGGCTAGGTTCCTTGGGCCCTGTTTTCCCTCGCTTGGTCTCATGCTCATCCCCTCAAGGGCAGCGAGTGTCACCATCTATGGAAAGCCCTGAAATCTGCCTTCTAGTGCTTTCTGGTGACTTCCATGCCAAACTCCTCTCCCACAAGAACAGCCCCAGACTCAGAACCCACAAGTGTCCCCCCACATCTTTCTCCCCGGCCTGATTCTCATCACTCCTGGAGACCCCCACGGGGCTGTCCCCTGGGCACACTGGCCAGTGGACCCCAGACAGGTGGGCAGCCACCCTGTGCCTCATGTCCGAGATGTGAACACTGACACAGTGCCTCTCTGCCTCAATGAAAACAGGAACAAAACACTGAGGTGCCACGGCCCGAGCAAGCCCAGGAGCCCCTGCTGCCCCCTCGCAGCTGTGCAGTGTGGACACAGGTCCTATCCCTGCTCACCCCAACAACGGTCCTGCCTGCAGAGAGCTGGGGGTGTGGGGACAGGCTACGGAGCACCTAAGAGATGGGTGGACAGCTGAGTGGGGGGAGAAACTGCACCTTCCGGAACCACCCAGGGTCACTTCACTGACAGGGTGCGCGGGAGATGGCCCCAGCCTCACTGGACTCATTCTCCTTTGATAAAGGCACCTTGAGCTTCCTGGGGGGTGGCAGCATAGGAGTGTGGGGGAGGGCATTGGTGGAACAAGACCCATACCTGTAGGCACACACATGCTCCCATATGCACAGTCTTTCTCATACATGCACAGTACCCCATACGCATGTGCATAGTATCTCAGGGCTCACACACGTGTGCACACCTCACATATGTTCACATGTAGCCTTCCAACACACAGAGACACACACGTGCACCCACATCTCTCCTGCACATGTGCACACACACATCTCAGACACAGGCATACGTGTGCATGTCACATGTGTACGCGCTTCTCATGCATGCTCACACATACATACATGTCACACAGTTCACACAGGTACACACGTGTCCATGTGCACACAAACATGCTTGCATGCCTGTACTGCAGAACCTGTTTAAGAAGGAGCCTTTAGCAGAAACTATTCAAGGCAGGTGCTGAGTCTATGGAGACAGACCCACTTCTCTGGACCTCTCAGCCCTGGCAGGGAAACACTTGCACTAAGTCCTCACGGACAGGACGCAGTGGCTAGCCGCACATGGCCAGCACCCAGCGTGCAGCGCCTGGCACCCGGCACCCAGCGTGCAGCCCCTGGCGCCCGGCACCCAGCGTGCAGGTACCTTCTCTTCCAGCTCTTTCAGGTGCCGCCTCTGAAGCTCAAGTTTGTCCTCCAGTTCTCGGATCCTCTGAAACACATCAAGCCGCATGTCAGCCAAACAGACAGGTGCCCATGATCAAAGCTTCACCCTGGGCTTTTACTGGGGGCTGCAGAGGCAGCCACATGTCCCAGTCACAAGCACGCAGTTCAAGGCAGCTTCACGGCATGCCGGACCCTGCCCACCTGGACAGCTCTCAGTCTGCACATGGCCCCTCGAGGTCCCCTAACCCCAGACTCCCGGTTCTGCTTCTACCACTAAGCTGAGCTTTGCCTGTTCCTAAAGTTCATGGAACTAGAATGGTGAAATACCCTAAAGATGAGAATGCAACTGGCCAGAGCAGATGGAAACACACAGGCACGTGGGTAGACTGATTCAGGTCTTGAATTTTAGGTGGCTCCAATCACACATTCATCCAACATTAATTAACCAGGGAGCCGGGGACGGGGGTGGGGGGCAGGGTGGGAGCCTGCCCACAGGTGGCAACATATCTGCAGTGTCCACACCACCCCTGCCCTGCACTAGGTGACCTCCACCCGCTTTGCTTGGGATTGAGAACTCTAGCAATCCAGAGCAGCTGGTCACAGCCCTGGGTCCTGCCCTGCCGACCTGCCCTGCCGACCTGCCCTGCCGACCTGCCCCTGTCCTGTGGACTCTGTTCAGCGGGTTTAGCAACACCCAGCTTCCACTCCCTTCCAGCTTCCCATCCCCGGGGCTGGCAAACACAACCAGAGCTGGCTCCCAGGCAACTGCCAGCTGGAGGCAGCCAAGGGAGTGGAGGCCTCAGTTCCTGAGAATGTTCTGTGATGCCGGGCCTGGGATCTGGGGCTGACACCCATGGATCCTTAGCAGGTTGCACGCTCCAGCCTTGCCCCAGCATCCCTCAGGGCCTTGCTTATATATAGGTTGCTGGCTGCACCTGTGGTCCCCACTCTGCAGGTCAGGGCTAGGGGCAGTCTTGGAGCAAGCTCCCTGGGGCTGTGGACACTGCTGGCCCAGGGACCCCACTTGGAGAACTCCCAGTGCTGCCCGTGGTGCAGGTGCAGAGGTCAGACCCGAGAAGCAGGGAGGGTCTGGAGGGGCGGAGGGGGGAGCAGTGATGTCTCTGTCAGGACAATGGGGGAGGAGCCTCATCCCTGTCCCCCAGCTGGGGGGAGTAAGTCTACACCAGCAGCTCAACCCCACCCCTCACCCAGGGAACACTTCCGCAAAGCTCTGTCAGGAAGACAGACCAACCCCTCAGCTTCCTCATTCTCCTCTGAATAAGCAAGGCTTGAAAATGGCAGGGACAGGAAGGTGACACCATTGAATTCTATGAGCCAGACAGGAGATGGCAGGGACAGCAAGGTCCCTGCAAGATGGGGGGAAGATGTGGAGATGTCTGTTTTGTCCAAAGCAGGCAGTAAGAGCTCGAATCCAGACCAGGTGTGTCAGGGCACAGGTGTGTCAGGTATAGTGGGGTCCCATGAGGCGGCACCTGCCAGGAACAGTGCAGCCATCACAGCTGGGGGTTAAGTACCCTAGATGAGTCCTGTGACATCATTTGCAGGCCGTGCAGGACCTTCAACTTAAACATCAACCTGCGACAAATGTGCCGACTCTCCAGTCCCACCTGCACCTGCCAGACCAGGGGCATTGTAGGCCTTGTGTATCCTGCAGGCCAGATCGGCCCAACCCCCAAGATAGAAGCAGCCGCTGCTGCTGTCCTCTTCCCTTGCGTATTGTCAGGAGTGTCAGGGCCTGGCCCCCTCCATGCCAGGCAACATATAAAAATCCCACAAAGCATGGAAATCTTGGAGTACACTGAGGCTTCCAGAGGTACCCACAAGTCCAGTGCCCAGGTCCTATCCCCAGCCAATTCTTGTCCCTAATATGGTGACCAACATCTGACCCATGCCAAGGGACAGGGGGCTGGAGAGAGAGGGGCCAGGAAGAACAGGTTCATGTGCAAGCCAGCCGCAATATGGGCTAAGCATGAAGTCTTAGCTGCAGTGCCTGGGTGGACCTGCCAAGTCCCATCACGGTGGAGAGAATGCACCTGCTGAGTTACAATGGCATCTGCATGCCAAGGCTCAATGCATCCCAGAAACCAGCCTGACCGTCAGCCTGACCCCAGTGTATGTCCCCAGAAGTAACATGCCCGCCTCACCTGCTGGGCCTGCTGCAGCAGCTCCATGCGCTCCCGCAGGATCTGGCTGTCAAACTCGCGGCTCTGCCGCAGGATCTGCCTGCGCACCTTCTCCACGGCCGCCTGCAGGTCCTCCCGCTGGCCAGGGCTCAGCGCCTCACTGGCCCTGCGGCCTGGCTCCTGCTGCAGTGCCGTGTAGAGCGTGGCCTCCAGGTCCTGGATTTTCTGCATAGCCCAGGATGACACAGACAGCTGAGCATCACCCGAGGCAGATGGGCAGCCACTGCAGGGGAAGGGTGCATGCAGGGGCCGAGGGGGGTCAGCTACACCCACAGAAAGCAAGTGGGTGGCAGGGCCACGAGCCATGCCTCCTCTGCCCACCAGGGATCAAGGGCAAGAAGTCACAGTGACCCCAGGAGTGGCCACCAGGAGCTGGTCATTGACCCCTGGCTTCTAGCCAGAGCCAGCTCCACCCATCTCCATTGGGCAACCCCAAAGCTGGAGGCTTTCCTAGTATGCTACAGGCAAAGCCAGCCCTCCAGATGTCCCTTGAAGAAAGGGACAGGGACCTTTGTAAACCGCCTCCATCGTGGGAGTCCTAGCCTGGCCTTCAGCAGACCAAGACTTCACCATGTGACCTCCGCTTTGCAAATAGCCTGGGGTTCCCACACATTCATCCCTGGCAGGAGGCACTGTGGGGAGGCCCGTGCCCATGGCCTTTGTAGGTGGGCATCCACAGAAGGACCACACCTGGACAAGGGGGAGGAAAGACCCAGGAGATACAAGGGGACAGAGGACAGATGGGAACATGACAGCGTGGAACACGGAGAGCGAAGACTGGAGAAGCCAGCACCCACTCAGCCTCTCCCTGCCCCACAGCCTCTGCAGGGGCACCCAAGGCCCTGGGGAGGGCGACAGCCTCCACTTGGCATCCACCTGCACTGAGCCCAGGCTGTCTGCTCTCCGTCCTCCTGCAGGCTCAGGAAGCCAGGCTTGGAGGCTAGACCTTAGTTACGGCCTCCGCGCCTCTTGTGTGCAAACACAAATAATTTCCTAAAACATTTATTTACATTTCATTTAAACAACAGACAGATCTTCCACCTACTTGTTTACTCCCTAAACGTTTGCAACACCTGGGGACAGGCCAGGCTGAAGTCAGGAGCCCAGAACTCTGTCCGACTCTCAAGTGGATGGCAGGGACCCAAGTCCTTGACCTGGCACCTGCTGTCCCTCCATCCCCCACCCCAGCGGAGGGCACATTAGCAGGTAGCTGGATCACAGGTGGAGAATCTGGGATGGGAACCAAGCACTCCAACATGGAATGCAGGTGCTACCAGCAGCAGCCTAACTGCCCCCCAAATGCCCACCCCAGAACAATGATTTTTAACAGCAAATGATCTGGGTGAAGATCTACCCAAGATCTTGTCTTCCTGCAAGGAGTGGCACCAGACTCTAAATTCTCTCCACTCAACACCGCCACCAGGTTCCAGTGGACTTGGAACAAGCGGCCCATGTATGGCCATTCCAAAAGCAACGTGTCGGGGGCCGCTCAACCCACGGTCTCTGCCTCAGTGGGAGAACAAGCTCTAGTGTGGACCCGAAAGAACCAAAGTGTCAATCAAACCCACTTCTGGTCCTACCAGGTAAGCCTGGTCAAGGGCTTGCTTCCTGTAGTCCAGCTCCTCCTCCAGGTAGCCCTTCTGCCTGCTGAACAGGTCCTAGAAGACAGGGAGGGACCGTTGGGGAGGGGCAGTGGGGTCAGATGGAGAACCTGTGATGGCACCTCCAACTCAGCATCGCTAGAGGACCAGTCTCGCTAATTCAGGACGAGGGGCCTTGGTTGTTCCAGCACGCCCTGCAACATGAGCTCTTCCAACAGCTGCCTCATGTGACTGTCCATGGGAACCTGGGTCAGGGGCTGTCTGGACTTGTTGAGTGCCTGGCCATACCACAAAGAGATGCAGGTCCCAGGTCGAATCGCAGGGCCCTTCCCTGGTTGCCCTGGCCAGGCTGTTGGCCCTGACACTTCCTTCCGCCCAATGGCCTCCCCCCTTCTGATGGGTCCCCCACAAACCAGCCAACTGATGACTAAACCACCACCGGGGAGCCAAGGTGCCAAGCCTGGACAAAGCTGGGGTGGACGCTGGTGGCCTCCAAGGGGAGCCATTTGCAGAGACCATGCACAGTGCTGCAAGAGGCCATCACCACCACACACAAGGCAGCTCCAGGATGCCTGCCGGCACTTTGGGGCCTAGGCATCCTTACTGCTAACCCTAGCAGGCAGAACGACTGCTTCTAATCCTCTCATGTGACCCTCCTCCTGCCCTGAGGCTTCCTCTTGCCTCCACCCCCTTGGGTGGACCCCACGGTTTACCGCAGCACAGGTACACCATGGCCAGGAGCTCCCAGCTTAGGTGGCGCCCTTCTTCCTGGTGACACTCACTGTTGTTGGCGGTTAGGACAACCAGGAATCCTGGGCCTGGCACCTCTCCTCCCCACAGCCCAGCCAGGCCCAGGCCACTGAGGAGAAAGTCAGGTCCATCAGCCCTGTGGGCCAGCTGAGTGTCCTGACCTCATTTAGCCTGTGCTGGTGTGAGCTGTCACCCAGGACCCAACAGAGGCTCCCAAAGGATGCATTAGGTGAATGAATAACAGAGAACCAATGAGGCATACCAAGAGCAACCGCTAGGGGGCGAAGCTCCAGCTCACCCCGCCCAGCACCCCTGAGCCCCGTGGGGTCTCTTACCTTCTCCTTCTCCAGGTCCAGCATCTTTTGGGTCAAGGCCGCCTCAGTCCCCTCGATTTGCTTCAACCACTACAAAACAGGGTGCAGGAGGGTGGGGCAAAATGAGCACTGGTTCTTGCTGGGGCATGAGCCTTCCTGGCCACACGAGGCCGCCATTTCATGAATGGCAGGCATTGGATTAGGGATGGATGGGGTCACAGATCCACACGCATGGGGGGCCGCGTGTGAGCGTGGAGGGAGGCTGTGTATGTTGACAATGAGCAGCCCCCAGAGCAGCCCAGGTGAGCACAGCGGGCATGCAGGTCAGGCAGCAGTGCCCAGGGCTGGGCTGGGCGAAGAAGGCAGGGAAGCAGGTGAGAGCAGGGGCCACCACAGACAGGGTGAGCCAGGCACCGGAACGGCAGGTGATTGGAGGGTGCAGGCTGGGTAGGCGCTAAGGCAGCCGAGGGCTTGGGTGTGCCCTTTCAGCAGCACTTCAGATGGAGGGGGAGATGTGTGGCAAGGGGCCTGCTTGTGGGAGGAACCTCAGGGGGACAGAGGTGTGTTCTGTAACACGGAAAGGCTGCCCTCCACCTCCTAGTCACAGAGCATCCTATCGGTGGCCACGCAGCCAGGTCCCGGGCTCATCTCCACCACCCTGTCCCCTGCTGTCTGTCCCCTGCTCCTGGACCCTGAGGCTCCCGCAGCTGGCCACAGCACTCAGCCACACACAGCCACCCTGTCCCCTGCACCTGGACTGCAAGGTGTCCCCTGCTGGCCACAGCACTCAGCCACACGCAGCCACCCTGTCCCCTGCTGTCCTTCCCCTGCTCCTGGACCCTGAGGCTCCCAGCTGGCCACAGCGCTCAGCCACACACAGCCACCCTGACCTCTTGGTGCCCTTGGCCCTTCGCTGTTGCTCTGCCTCCACCAGGGGCATGGGATCCCACCCTCCCCTCAACGTCTCTATCTCTCTGATGCAGCCCCCCATGGTCCCCGCGCCATGCACCTGCTGCCTCTGGCACACTCCGAGGCCTCAAGGAGCCTCCTGCAGGACTCCCTGGCCTCCCTGCTCAGGGGGATGCAGCTGGCTCTTCCCTCCTAAGACTAGCACTCAGCTCAGCCCCTCTCTGGTCGGCCTCCCTCCTGTCCCCGCCCTGGCCTGGCCTGCCATCAGCACATACTCAACTCACATTTGCTAGAGGACTTTCCCTGCTTCCACTCGTAAACCTCCCAGGACACCCTCTCCCCCTGCCACAAGGCAAGCCAGGCCCAAGCCTTGGCCCCACTCCTGCCCCTCCATTGGGCTCTACACTTACTGAGAACACACCCACCACACCTCTCCCCGCTTCAGCCTCAGCTTGGGCCCTGCCCAAGTCAACAGCCCCAAGGGAGCTGTCGCCCCTCCAAGAAGCTCAGCCTGCTTCCTGTGTCCATCTTGCAAATGGCCAGTCACGGTGCCCGCCTGGAGGATGCTGCGGTTCGCTTCTCTCCCCCGCCCCAGCCTCCATGCTGGGGCCCACTGCCACCTGCTCCGCGAGCACAAGGCCTGGCACGCAGCACAAGGTCTATTGAATGGAGGGGTGTGAGGGCGTGAGGGGCGGGGTTCTGCAGGAAAGAACAAGCATTGGCAAAGCTGTGGCGACACAGGCTCACCCCAGAGACTTGGCCCCCATATTCACCCCCACACAGAGCCTTGCAGGCACCTGAGCCCCACCTACCCACTTTTGCCCAGGACAGAGAGACAGAGTGGTCCCAGGCACCCCGGGGCATCTAGCCACCCAGTCTCTCTCCTGGCTCTTCCGTCCAGACTAACAGAAGAGAAACTAGCAGAAGGCTCAATAATGGGGGCTGGTGTTGTGGTGTAGCAAGTTAAGCCACCAATTGCAACGCTGGCATCCCCCATCAGTGCTGGTGCAAGTCACAGCTGTGCTGCTTTCCAGCCAGTTCCCTGGGGTGCACTTGAAGAATGCTGCACCCTGGGGCCTGGTTGTACATGGCAGTGACTCTGCAGGGTCCCTGTCCCCTGGCTGAACTTCTCTGCAATCCCTAAGCAGGAGTCATGCCCCGGGCCCCACCCCCTGCACCCTCAGATCCCCAGGGCAGCTAGCCCTGCTAATATTTAGGGCACAAAGCAAGGCACCAGGCAAGTCTGTCTGTCCCGGAGGCTCGGGGTCAGCAGTCAGCACAAGGTAGGACAGCAGCAGGGGCCAGCTGGAGGGGGCAGGGCTGGCATAGTGGGTGGTAGCCGCATTCCAGACGGAGCAGGATACCCACTGCAAAGAGGAGGAGGAAGGAGTTTGGGGGTGGGGAAACCCATCAAGAAGGACCTGCTTCCAGCTGTGGCCCCCAAGCCAAGCAGCCCTGGAGCCTTCACCATATCAGGAAGCAGGGCATGTTCCAGTAAGATATGTGGTGTCCCGAATCCCAACACTAACCCTGTTAGCTCCCTGGCTCCAGGAGACTGGGGGACCTGCACGCTGAACCCCTTGCCATTGTTAAGGGGTACGGCTGATAGACAAGCCACGTCCTAAGGAGCTAGTGGATGCTGGGACGAATGTTGAAAGCCAACATGTTCATCCAGCAGTCCCTGTCATGCCACACAGGGCGCTGTGTCAGGCTGGGTAACTGTACGAAGGACCTGCCCCTGATGGGCCCAGCAGCCAGCCAGGTGTGAGCCAACCTCAGCCTCACCACTGCAGAAACAAGCAGGACTAGGTAAGGGGAGGGGCAGGAGAAAGCCGGGCCCCACGCCCGGGGGAACTTGGGCAGGGCTATGCCATAGGTCTGCCTGCAACATTTAGAGCCTTAACTTGACTTGGGGGTGGGAGGGTGGACAAGTGCCTGAAGGAAGAACACCATGAAGATCGTAACGTCCTCATTGTTAGGAAAAGAGCATTTTCAAGTTCAACTCACGTGCCTTTGAAAGGAACACATCTGGAGTTAGGGTTACTTCCCAAAGCAAGGCAGAAGGCAAAACAGGGCTTTGTTTTGAGCAAGTGGACCAGAAAGTCCATGTCTTTCATAGGCAACACACCCAGGGAAGTCAATGAGAAACACAACTGTACAAGAGCATGTGTGATGGATGGATGGACGGACAGACAGACGGACTCAGAGGAAAAGCCTCAAAGCAAACACACATAGAAGCCACAAGGAAGGAGAAGAAAATAATACACATAAAACTAGCACCCAAGTCAATGAAAACTACAACAGCGCTGCCTCATTCACCCTCTCAGACTGAGTCCTCACTGGTGGCCTGAGCCTGAAGTCACCACAGCACTGCCAGTGCAGAGGGCAACAGGTGCAATTTTTCTGGAACATTCTTATCATTTGGCCCAGGGGTTCCCCTTCTAGAACCTGGCCTGGGCTAGGGAGGCTGATAGCCAGAGCAACAGGCTCCGGTCAGTTTGCAGGACGATTAACAGAATTAAGAAGAAACAGGTGTCCATTTACAATTTCAACCAAATTTTGAAAATAATGAGTGTTGGGGGAAACCTATATAGTAAGGCTTTTTCCACAGGCAGTTTCATCTCCTGCTGCGACCCGTTACCTTCTCCACCGTGTGCTGGTGCGACTTCTCCTCCCGACACACAAGGCATGCACAGGCATGGGCAGACGCAGATGGACCCACACGCATGCGCGCCCCGCCCCCTGCCAGGTGGACACAATGTACAGGTTGTTGTATGGTGCTGGATGCCAGCCGAGGTGTGCACACAGCAATGCCGCTGAGTTCTAACCTTTTCACACAGGGCAAGCACGGTTCCTGCTTGGATTATTGCAACCTGTTCTTCATTCCTCAAATTCTAAAACACAAAAGATGGGCGAGTGCGTTTTCCACAGGTCCCAAACTCAAGTGGCTCAGAGCCATTTGGGGGGCTCCTCTTGGAGGGGCGTCCTCCCAATGGATGACAGCCGGCCTCTCCTACCCCTCGAGGTGGGGAATGCAGCCCGAGAAATCGAGCCCCATTCAAGCCAGTGGTTTAGGGAGACATAGCGTCCCTCTCCGGTCAGGCGCCTCCTGCCCTGGTCACTCATGGCCTGTCTGACCCCGCCCCCGCCCCCAGGAACACAGCCATACAAAAGCTTACACTGTACTTCTAGGACCTCTGAAACCAAAGAGGCACTCCAAACGAACAAATACAACAGAAGTCACACAGACACACCGGGGTCGGAGAAGGACACACAGAAGTCACACAGACACACCGGGGTCGGAGGACACAGAACCAGGGAGCACCGTCATAGTTACCCCGTTATCGCCAAGGATATCTAACTTCTTCATAAGTTCAGAAATATTCACATCCTGCAAAAAATGTTCAGTGTTCATTTTGCACAAAGACCCACTGTGCCACTTCCCGGTGCCACACCCTGAGCGCTCGCCCGTCATCCTCCCAGCCGCTCCTCTCGGCGTCCCAGGGCCAGGACACATTGTGTTTGCTGGACAGGTCGGTCTGAGGCAGGCCTTCCCTGGAGCTGTGGCCAGGCACTGCAGCCAGTGCCTTGTGTCCATTCATTATCTAAAGCCCTTGTCGCAGCAGCTCTCGTGGATGGGTGGTAATGGAGCTGGCTGCATCCCAAGACCCTGCTCTTTGGACAAGGGTACAGAGTGCCATGGGTGACCCTTCCGACCTTTGACACAGGGCGCAGTCGATCCCAGCCCAGTCTCAAGGACACATGTCCCCTTGGCAGTGGTGCCAGCTGGCGGAGGCTCCCCAGACACGCTACCTTCACTCCTTCCTGATGGCAGAAGAGCTGCAGGGCACTGCTGCTGTTCTCGGGGAAGCTGGTGATTTGGAGGTTAAAGGCTGGCGACCTCCGCTCTCTCTCCTGAGGAAAAGATTCAGCTTAAGGACACAACTCCCCCTGGGCCTTCACCACTTTGCCATTTTCCCACGCTATCCGGCAGCCATCAGGGCATCCCGGTTGGCCACAGCGTGACTACCGAGTGAGCATGCCGACACAAGCTCCTTGTCCGGCAAACAGAAGCTTCCCACATGTCTGCATGGCAGCAGCTCTCCTCCAGGAACATGTGGACTTGTCATCGACTCGGCTATGAGGAAATGGTTAGCAGGTGTCCCAAGGCTGCCTGTGGCAAGGGCAATACGCCGAGACGTCATAGAGGCACAGCATTCAATCAAACAACCACACTACATTGCCACAGGTGGCGGAGGCCACTGACGTGGTAGAGTGTGATTTGCGGCCAGGCACATCGACACCCCCCAGTGACCCTCACACACGGCACCACGAGGCGGCACCATCTGCTTCATGTCATACACAGAGGCCAGGCCAGGAGCCCAGCCCTGACCCTGCCTTCCTTCCGGTAGGATCTCCCTGTCGGACTCCACCCACCATTTCTGGGACCCAGACTGGCACAACGAAAGATTAGAGCTCTGTGCCTCCCTTGGACTCACAATCAGAGCTCCGTGACTAAGAGAGCAAACAACCAGCGTTTTCCCAGATGGGCTTCCACGTCAACGCAGACAGCTCAGTGGTTGGTCTCAAATGTATCTGCTTCGGAGAACAGACTTCAACCCTTCAACTAGGCACACAAGAGGTGGGGCAGTGTCAGCAGAGCAGGCCTTTTCAAATCACCTCGTTGGTCAAATACTTTGTATTTGCTCAGAACCTCAGAAGAATCTGAGATCTACAGAACCAACAGGTTTCCTTCATGACCCACTAAGAAATGCAAGCCAGGGACTGGCACTGTGGCACCGTGGGCTAAGACATTGCCTGCGACACTGACATTCCTAGAGAGGGCCGGTTTGAGTCCAGGCTGTCTCACTTCCAGTCGGGCTCCCCAGTGAGGCACCTGGGAAAGCACCACACAATGGCCCAGGTACTTGGACCCCTGCCACCCACAGGGGAGACCCTGATGGAATTCCAAGCTCCTGGCTTCAGCCCAGCCCAGCCACCAGGGCCCTTTGGGGAGTGAACCAGTGGATGGAAGCTCTCCCTCTTTCTAACTCTACCTTTAGAAATGCCCCCAAGATGAGCTGGAGTGTGCCAGGCGGGTCTAACACTGCTCCCGGGAGAGGCCAGGGCTGCTGATGTCATTACTTGCCACGAAGCCCCCACCTAGCCAAGCTCGGTAGCAACTATCTAGAGGACCAAGCCCTACAAATGCGGCCCTATAGCAATGCTTTCCCAGCAAAGGCGACCTGAGCAAGCAGTCTGAAGACCTGCTTTCCAGGGCCCTGTGAGACAGGGCAGAGCCAGACAATTCTACAAGGCAAGCAGGGCTGGTGCGGTTCCTGTGCAAGGCTTCCCGGCAGGCAGCTGACGCCTTGACAGTCTCCCTTCCCTGCAGCAAGGATGCTGTGCTGAGGCCCATACACAAGCAAGCCCTGAGCGACACAGGTGCCAAGACTCAGGCGGTGGCCCCGCCAGTGCAAGGAGTGAACAGTGGGTTCTAACACAGACAGTCTTTCGCTCAAACCGGGAGAAGCCACAGACACTGCAGGGTGAGAGTGGAGTTCCCCTGTGACAGAGGGAGCCATACGCATGCCACGCACAGGTCAGCAGGGAGGGGGCAGGGCTGCATCAGAACTCATCACTCACTCAAGCGATGCTGGAAACATCAAACAAAAAATAAGGGTTGTGCGGGTCTGAGGGTCGCTCACTCTGTCCCACTCAGTGCACAGGCTGGGGGTGGAGAGGAGTGATGCTCCCACAGGACAGACTGGGACACAGGACTGCTCCATGGCCCTGTCAGGGTGCTAGCTCCAGTCTGATTACCAGTCATAACCTCTTGAATCCAGCATGTGTGATCCCTGGCTCCCTACAGAGCTGAAGCAACACATGGGGTTTTCTCCAACACCTATGCAAATTACAGCCTGTCTTTACTTACCTGGGGGGGAGGGGTTACCTTGGCAAACAGAAAACAGGCCCTGAGTGGCAGTGAACTTGGACTAAAGGCCACCCTGGGCTGGCCAGGTCAGACCCTGCTGTTTCAAAAGGTGAGATTGGTCACATGCAAGAACACTGAAAAAGGTTGTGTCGCTGACTGCAAGCAGTGCGTCTGTCCGGGTGTGGCAGGACGTTCCGGTGGCTCTGCATGCAGGAGTCGTCATGGCAATGAAACACAAATCAAAAAGGCAAAATATTGCAAAAACAAATGATTTTATTAAGTGCAAAAAACAAGCCATAGGCAATAACTCTCTGAGCTCTGGTACAAGTCCACAGGCCGGTGAGCGCTCCTTCTCCCAGAACACATTAAGGCAGTGACATTATTCTGAACATACAGATTTTTAAAAAAAGAAAGAAAGAAAAAAGGGGGAGAAAGTAGGAACTAGCACACCATCCCCGTCCACATGCTGGGGGGCGGTGGGGGGCTTCACAGGAATTTCAGTTTGGGCTCAAACAGAATGTCTGCTCCGTGGGAGAGTTTACAACAGAGAGAGTCTCTTACTTCCAGCTCTAGCACTCTGAACTCTAACAGTTCGTTCTGGTCCTTGGCGTCCTGCATTTCGCTCTTCAGCTGGTTCTCCTCCAGTTCCAGTCTGTAGATCTAGGGTGAAGACATCTGTAGGTTAGCAGGCAGTGGGAGGGTGCTGGCTCCTCACAGGAAGTCACCAGTGTGGGGGGCAGTGGGGAACAGGGGGTCAGAGGCTGGGCCTGTGATGGGGTGCAGTCATTGATGGCTCACACCCGCTTGTCAGGTTAACTGACATGGACAGTGACAGGGCGCAGAATTTCCGCACCCTGCCCTTGCTACCTCCTCTCACACCATTCAAGTTAACTGAAGGCATGAAACCAGCTCCAGGGGTTCCTTGTGTGTGCCCAGCCCCCACCGCCTCCCACACCATTGAGGTCAACTGACAGTGGAAATGGCTCTGGAGGTCCAGGCACTTGGCCCCGCCTGACTCCCCCTGTACCAGATTAGGGTAATTAACTGCAGGGAAACTTTGGGCTCCCACAGCTCCCTTCCTGTCTCCTGCACAGGGAAACTTGTTTGTACTTTGTGGTTCTCACTCTGATTGGAGGATGGGGCTCAAAAACGTGACTTCTGCAGTAAGGCACAGTGACTGCAGGAGTGTAGCAGGAACTGCTATCGCCAAGCTTGGACAACAAAGACTCCTCCTAACATCCTACACTTGGGTCCAGGGTGATCTCTCTCGCTCTCCGCAATATGCCAAGTTCACACTCCTAGCCCCAGGGGAGACTGAGACACACAGCTATGAGGTGCCCCTTCCGCTCAGGTTGAAGGTTGGGGGCTTCTGCTGCCAGGGCCTGTCCACTCTGAGTGGCCGGGATCAGCGTGAGGGACAGAGTCCCAGACCAGGCAGTGTTGGGGAGCGGGTCCCTCCAGAGTCCCCACACGGCACCTGTGGCCAGCCGGGAGGGCAGCAGCCTCCCTGAGGGTGAGCGCACAGAGCAGTCTGGGAAGGCAGCTTCCTGGGTGCCACCCCTAGGCACCAGTGGGCAAGGGTGGCACTGCTGGTGGCAGCAACTTGATGCCTTGGCTGAGCCCTCAGTAGACTCTCCTGGTTCCCATGCCCCTCACTGAGCCCCAAGCACAGTCAGCCCTCAGAGTGGGGTCCTCCCACCCCAGGACTTGTGGGAACATGTGAGGGTGTGATAGTCCCCAGGATTTAGTGACAACCCAAAGGGTGCTGAGACCACCACCAACAGGGCTGCACCCATGACAGGGCTGCGCTCATCCGTGGTGTCCCAGACATACCTGGGAATCAGCCATGGCTTCAGCAGGCCCAGGAGCAGAGCCTAACCCAGCGGAGTCTCTTCCACAGCGGGGAGGCCAGCCTTGGCCACAAGCAAAGGCTAATCTAGAGCGGGGGCTCCCAACACAGGAAATGTCCAGAAAAAAAGGTAAATCCATGGAAACAGGGAAGCAGCCCGGGTGCTTCCAGGGGATCGAGTGAGGAGACAGCAGCGCCTACAAATGGGCGGGGCAGGTCTACATGTGCTCAGAATGTCTGAAACCACACTGCAGTGAACCGCCCAGCTGGGGGAACACACAAGGAGGTGAACCAGCAGTGCGCAGAAACAGCTCAGCCCACAGCATCAGCCTTCATCCCCATGCACATCTCAGAAAGTTCTAGAAAGAGCCACGCCCAAAGAGCCAAGGCCAGAGGCCCCGCTGCTGTTAGGGTTGGCACTACTAGGCTGAGGTGACCCCAGGTCCAGAGCTATTGGACAAGGAAGGTTCTGGAAACCCAAAGCGACGGGCAGGAATGTCCACGTCAGGATGACAGGTACCTGAGAGTGGTCTACATCCGCGGGGCCCCTCTCAGAGGCCAGAGCCAGGAAGTGGGAAGTGAGTCCTGCCTTGTCAGGAGAGCCCACAGGGCAGGACCTCCGGGGCTGCGGGGGACGCAGGTGGTTCGAGGGCCTCAGAACAGGGCATCACGTACCTTCTCCAGTAGGTCCTGATTGGTCCTAAGAAGCAGCTGCTTCTCCTCCACCCACTTGGAGTCCTGAGGGAGAACATGGAGTGTGTCCATGCTCACCGACCCCGCAGATGGGCAGCCAGGCGGCGGGCAGTGTGAGCGTGGTCACCTCCAGCTCATTATCCCCGCTGTGGGGACAGTACCAGGTGACTGGGCTCCCGGTGGCCAGCCCCAGTCTGACCCACACACACCCCAGGCCCCTCCTGACTGCCCCACCATGTCTGCCTGGCCTTGCACCATCTCCTCAGGTTTCTCTTGAGTCCACTGTACACATGGCACAGGTCACTACCCTTCACCACAGCTCCTAGCACAGGCACACAGCCTGCACGCAGCCAGGCCCAAGCAGGCACAGGAGCAGGTGGGGAGGCCTCCGGCCCAGCCCCGACCTCTGGCATGCCTCAGAGCCAGGACACTGCCTTGGGTCTAACCTATACAACACAGAACCTCCCCAGCACCTCTGGCTTCCTTGTGCCAGCTGTTAACCAGTCTGCACAGTGGCCCTGCTGACCTGGTGTGAGCTTCCAAGTCCTATCACTCCACAGCCACAGGACCCACAGCTACCCCTAGTGGGAGGTAGGCTCTCTTGGTCCTGCAGAGGCTGAACTTGGCTGGTGTATGGGTCAGTCATCAAGACATGAGCAGGTGTGCGATACATGCCAAGACTCGTAAAGGCTTTTTACCACGCAGCCCACCCTTTCTTCCTGCCCAGAGACCCCTGGGGTCAGAGGGGAGGGAGGACAGCCTAGCGCCTTGGAGAGGAGGAAGCCACAACTAGCACCATGACAGACACATAGGGAGGAATTTCTCAGTCCCTGCAATCCACCTGAAGAAACTTCCAGACAGAACTGAGGGAATACTGGCAGAAGAGCCACCCACTGAGCCAGGCCACAGAATTGTGAGTGAATAAATACATGTTGTGAACAAATAGACAGGACGCAGCACATGTGGCTGGGGTGGTGAGGAGGGACTGAGTGGGCACCTGTGGTCAGACAAGTTTCATGGATGCGAGCTCAGCCTGGGAAGGAAACCAAGGCCAGTGGCAGGTGAGGATGGAAGGTGGACAGAAGTCTCAACCTCCCCCCGATCCCTGGGCTACTGCCAATCCCTGCTTCTCCTCCAAACGTGGTGACGAGTGTGAGCTCCATTTTAAAGATGAGGCACAAACAGATTACAGAACTGTCCAAGATCAGAACAGGACCAGGAAGGTCCCTCGCCCTCACCATGACGGACGCCATGATTTCTTCAGCCATGCCACTTCCAGGGACAGTCTGAGGGCCAGTGAAATTCCAAATACAGGCCTGGTTGCCTGAATCTAGTCTCAGCCATGACCCCGAGCCCCCTCCTGCAAGAACCACGCCCTTCCTGAGTCCCTCCCTGCCACACTTACAGTGGTTCACAGCTCCTCTTGCCATGTCCACCACACCCCTCCCAGGCTCCCACCAGGCCCTGTGGAAGCCTTCATTGGCCCTCCCAGCTCTAGCCAATGTCAGGTTGCAGGGAGCCACCAGCCATGCCGTCTGCCCACACACACTGCCACCACCTGCGGTAGAAGCACCAATACTGACACCAGTCAGTGACTTACACCAAGGCAAGCCCGGCCTTTCCCTCTCCCATGCCCAGCAGTGGAATGTTCTAGATTCAACAGTTATAAGACAGCAGTGGCTCCATACTGCACCACATACAACAAACGGTCCTCTGCCCACAGAAGGACCAGAGAACTTGGGGTGGTGGAACACCTCACTGTAGGGCAGCCCCAAGACTTCCTGCTGCTGCCGCCCTTGGATGACACCCCAGAGGACCACTCAGTCTCATGCCCCAGTTTTGCCTTGCTCTCAGCCTGGCCTAAATGGATGTAGACAATGGGCACATAGATTGCCTGCTCGACCTGCAGGGTTTCCCATCGACTTCACACTCTCCCCACAGTGGCTGCAATCCCTGAGATTATGCGAAATGGCGTGATGAACAAACAAAACCAACCAAGCAAACAAACAGGGAAAAAAAAACCCACCACAAATGGAAGAATTCCCACAATTAGGCACAAGACATATTCAAAAAGTAAAAAAAAAAAAATCATAACTTGCTTAATCTCATTCAGAGAGTCAAAAATCAGCCCATAACATATGATCCAAGTAACAAACGATTCTTGAGAGTGCTTCCCTGGGCTGGGATGCATCCTGGGTCGCCAGCTTGTCAGGGCCAGTCTCCAAGTTTCAGTGTAAACGTGGTCATGGAAACCATCGACCAACAGAAAACACAAACCTGAGGCTCCACTTTGAGGCAAGAAGAGATAAGACAATCAAGTCATCCATCAATCCACCAACAAAGGCAGAGGACACTACAAAATCCAAACCCATCTTCCATCACTGGCAAGAGAATCAGATCCAACAAACTCAAAACAACACCCTGAGAACCTCTCCTGAAGCAACAAAAAAAGAAAGAAAGAAAGAAAGAAAGAAAGAAAACAAAAAGTCCTTGAATCCATTCCTGCAACCACAGAGAAAATACATTGAATAGGACAAATGTTTTAAAACACAGCTTTCTTAATCCCAACCAGACTGTCACATATACACCTCCAACATACAGACAAGAGACACAGCACTATTGACAAGGGTTCCCCTCTGATGGCATAGAAATACGGTTGCACCTTCTCCTGACCAACCAAAGAGGATGTATGTATGTAATCTCTGTGAGCATTCTTTACAAGCTTGTCAATCACACCCATGGCATAATGTACCAAATGGGTGGTAAGTATGAAGAGCAGTTGGCAAAGAAGGGCGTGGCGGGGTGGGGGGAGACCATTGTGGACGTTTGACACCCATAGGACTGTGAGCCAGCTGCCACAGGTTGTGTCAAGCTCCAGATGACAGGAAGCTCGCAGGCATGGGGGTGGTTGAGTTGGATCAACAGGAAGGTGACAGTATGTCCTCAGCCCTCACTCTTGCTTCACTTGCATAAGCCCATGTGGCTGTCCTGGTAACAGGGAGCATTCCTGGCTGCCCCTCTGTGACCTCAGGGCTCTGTGGCCATACCAGCTGTCTAATCAGCAGCTGCCTGGTCGTAAAGGTGCCACAAAGGTGGCAGTCTGCAGGCCATCTCTGGGCACCCAGGCGAGCCCCGGGACACAGCAAGTGGAGGGGCAGGTGCCCCTCACGGGGTACATGGTCATAGCTCCTCACCTGGCCCTTCTCCACCAGCAGCTTCTCCAGGTCCTCGATCTTGGCCTGACACCGCAGTAGATCAGCCTGCAGCTGCTCCCGAGTCTGCAAGGCAACGGAGCAGAGGTGAGCAGGCTAGATGGAAGGACGGATGGAGACGTGGAGCAGATCAGACACCAGCAGGGACTACCCTTCGGGGACCAATGGCCGTTACCACCCACAGCCCTTCACAGGATGCCCACGACAGGGAGCTCCAGTTGCACAGGATGCAGGGGTGGGAACATCTGCAGAGATCCTAGGGCTGGCTTCCGTAGAGTTGACAACTGTCACCGTTCCAGACCTTTCTGGGCTCGGCCAGTAAGAACTGACAGGCCCAGTGTGGGAACGGGAGCCTGGGGGAAGGGACCCCCTTTCTCCCTGCAAGGGGGCAGTGGGTCGGGGACGGGGGACAGAAGGCAGGCACAGTCACGGGCACAGGCCCAGCTCCTAGGGCAGTGTCTGCTCCCTCCGCAATCCACAAGCCGAACACATTTCCACCGGTTTAGGCTCCTGCTCGGCCTTTGTCACCTACAGGAAAAGGTGCCCGCAGGACCCAGCCAGTAACACAGTGAGGGGGAGCCAAGGAGTGTGAGGTCAGGGGATGGCCTGCCAGGCCTGCCACACTCCCACACGGCCCTCAGCACCACCAACAGCCGCCTCTCCAAGGGGGTCCCCCCACAGACGGCCTCCCGGGGACCAGCTGCGCCCCAACTGTCTGCTACTCCAGCACCTCTGTCCAAGCTCCTAGAGTTTCTTTTTTGGGGTGTCAGTGTTATTTTCCAGAAGGTAGGGCTCATTCCTCACAGGGCCACCGTGGGAATCAAACAGGGGACAGGAGAAAACTCTGATAGCACCAGGGCCCCCTGCAGGCTCCTGCAGGCCCGGGCCTGTAAGGGCTTCCTGAGTGTGGGGGAATGGCCAGTGGGTGGAAGCTTCTGCAGGGCAGAGAGCTCAGGCCAGCACGAGGGGTGACGGCCAACAGGTTCCTCAGTGTCTTGTGTGTAGGGCAGAGGGGGGAGCTGCTTTTTCCTCAATGCTCCACAGCTCCTCACATCCGGAACATGCGGGAATGTTGTGACGAAGGAGAACTCAAAGCGCCGTCCAGATTGTGGCCACCATGGAGACTTCATTACAAGTTCCCCAACACCTCCCAAGTCCCCTCTAGATACCCCAGGCAGGGCCCCTGCCAGAATCACACCCCAGCTACGGAGGGGCACGCCCAGCCCAGCCCAGCGGGGACGTGGCACTTACCCGGGCCTCCCTCTCAGCATCCAGCGTGCCGCCCACCTGCTCCTGCAGCAGGGCATAGGCTCGCTGCAGGGCCTGGTACTCCCTGGTGAGCTGGCAGAACCTCAGGTCAGCCTCCTCTCTGGTTGTGGTCTTAACAGAAGGCAGAAGGAGACAATGTCAGACAGGTGTCTCCATGTACCCAGGTGGACATGGGCCAACCGAGCACCTGTGCCCCAGCGCCTCCGCTGGCCAGAGCAGGACACAAGCCCCTATCAGGACAGGGGAGCCAAGTCCATCCCATTCTGGGGTCCAGGACCTCCAGGACTCCGTTATTCAGGGAACAGGGGAAGAGGAGGAGGGGGCCGCCCTCACTGCAGGGCTTCTCGCTCTGGGATTTTCCCACGTGGGAATCAAAGGGACGAGCAGTTCAGGGCAGAGGCCGTGGCAGGGAGCAGTGGGTGGGTACCACATGGCCCAGTGCAGGGCTGCTGAGGCCCGTGCAAGGCCGCGGCCACTGCATTCGAGGGCGGAGGTAGAGCAGGGGCCCCTTCCTCCTGGTACCGGGGGGGAGGGGCACATCTAAGAGACAGGGTATGTGCCCCTAAAGCTTTGGCAAACAACCAGGATGGCTCTCTGGGTCTCAGGTGGCAGGGACCACAGCCACATGGATCCACGGGAGAAAACCAGCTTGGAAGTCACTCTAAGAGGGGACACCGTGGTGAAGGCCACAGGGCCCAGGGAAGAGCCTGGAGTGGGTGGAGTGCCGGTGGGTGGAGCCAGGGAGGGAGGCTCCGCCCCCAGCTGCCCGTGAAGACCCACAGGAGCCCCATGAGGAGCAGCAATGCTCCCACTCCCGTCCCAGCCAGGGACCTCACCACACAGGCCCACTACCCTGTATGTCTACACTCAGCCTTCCTGTCCAGGCGGCCAGGGCTCAGAAAACCACCGCCAGCAGAATGGCTGCTGGGAGGAGAGGTCACGATGCGCGGTGGGAAATGCGGCTGGGCCTGATCTAGGACTGGCAGGGAGGAGGAAGCAGGGAACCTGTGCTGAATCAGTCTGAGGTTTGGGATTCGACCAGGTACGTGACTCCTGCCCCAGAGAGGCGCGGGGCCCTACAGGGGCCGCCTGAGAAGATGCCAAGGGGGCAGGGTAGGAGCCCAGAAAGTCGGCAGGTGCACACTGGAGAACGCAGGGCGCTCAGCAGCATGACTGTGCCCCGGGCATGTCCAGATACAGGCAAGGGTCAACAGCTGACCTTGGGCAACAGGACTTCAGGCTCCCACATCTTCTCGATGCTTCTCTGGATTGCCCCGGTCAATGGACACCCCCTCCCCCAGGGCCGCGAGCGTGGATGACGCTCACAGGTAGGGCCGGGTGGTCTGGGGCCCCCACCTCAAGGTGAGGAGCGACGCGTGTGAGTCCCAAAGGTGGACTCGCCCGCCCCTTGACACCACCTGGGGAGGCCCAAATAGGTGCTGGCTTACGTCGTCCAGGTCTTCCTCAGGCGTGGCTGGGGTCCTGTCTGTCCTGTCTGTGTTATAGGAGGTCTCTGACAATGTTTCTGAGTCCACGGACTCCTCGTCAAATCCAAAAAATGTCTCCACAACATGCTTCTGCAAGAGGCAATGGCCATAGCGTCAAGGACAACCCAGGGAGCGCTGCACCCCGGGCCCCTCGCTGTCATCGCTACCCGGATGCAGTCAGGCTACGACTGCTGCCTGTGACACCGCCACGCTTGGTAAGACAGCACATGGAGAGGAGGGGCAGGAGTGGGGGGCACAGGCAGAGGAAGCCGGCCCAGGCTCGAACCCACTGCTTTGCCCATGAGCACCATGGGGGCCTCCCTGCAGACAGCCCTGCAGGCAGCACAACTATTGTCCTAGGAAGACAATACCCAGCCCCAGAGAGAAGAGTCTGGAAGGATATAGAACTCTGCTCATTCAGTCACTCATGCACACATTTATTCATTCAGCAAACACTGGCCAAGCGCCCGCAAGGGGCCGAGTGCAGGGCTGGACAGAGGCTAGCGGCAGGATCAGAAGCAGCGAGGGCCCAGCCGCTGGAGGCTCGGGGCCACCTGGTGCCAACGGACAGCCACAGTCAGACCACCACCTCTGTTTTACGAACAAAGATTTCCTTGCTTCTGCAATCAGGGGACACTTTTTCTCACCCCAGAGAAAGCGTCCTGGAATTGCAGGGCCCAGCCTCTGGCTCACAGGCTTTTCCAGCCAGTAATCCTTTCCTCGTCAGCTCATGGCGGGGTCAGGGGAGACAGGGAATGACCCCACATGCCCCACTGTGTAATCTGGTGTGTCTGCCAGTGTGAGAAAAATGAAGTATGTCACATTTAGCAATGGGATCAGAGAAGGTTCAGCCAAGGGGACGGCAGGGAAGATGGGGATGCACCCACCACCCAGGATGTCCCCAACTGCGTCCACTCTAAGGCCATTCCTGTTGTTCAGCACGGGGCAGGTGTCTCTCCCAACCCTGATTTGTATACCAGCAGGGTCCCCAACAGCTCTGCACAGCAGCTCTGTCCCCCTCAAACCTGCTGTGCACGGCAGCAGCACCCGAAACCCAGAACAGTCCTGCTTCCAACATATACACCCCGACTCACTGCTCCACCCTGCCCCCTGCTGGCCAGAGTGTTAGAAAGCAAGAGCTGGATGGGGCTGGTCCTGCCTACTGATCACACCAGCATCAACATCCTGCCACCGGTATCCGTGCAAACTCCCATGGTACCAAACAGGCGCCTGCACCTGTCACATGCCTGCCACAGCTCTCCCTCGCTTTCCTTCAGTCTTCACGCACATACAACTGCATGGCAGAGGCCTCGCTGACCACCACGGCAAAGTCCCTGCACCACCCTACCCCCGCTCTGTCCGGACCCCATTCTCCTGTCAGCACTGCACACCTCCAGGGACAAGACACACCTCTGCCCGTGTCACCCCCAGAACAGAATCTCCACGGAAGCAGGAAGTGGTCCTTTCGCTCCCCGCAGTGCTCCAACCGCCGCCCCATACACCTACCTAAGACACATTGGTTGTCAAATGAGACGTCACAGACCTGCTTCTCTCAGGGAGCTCAGGTCTGAGCCGGTGTGCTCAGCCACAGACAGCTCCAGACTGGCACATAACACCCTTCCCCCTGCACACAGGCTGCACTGTTCCCCAGTGAGCAGTGACAGAGGTGGAGGGGCGGCCTGAGCAGGCTGCCCAGACCTCAGCTGGAGCTGGCATCACTCTCCCAGCCAGGATCAAAGACAGCCCTGTCCTCCAATCTGCCCTCCAGGTGAGCAGACCTGGGTTCATGCACTCTCCCACAGTCCCCAGGGAGCAGTGGCCAGGACACTTGAGGGCAACAGTGACAGCTGCAGGTGTGGTAAGGACAGTTTGACAGTTCGCCTGCACACATGCCACCTCTCCCAGCGCCAGTCCCCATGTTCCTCAGGGGCTTCAGGGCCCAGTTTGTTTCCAGTAAACATAGTTAATTGCCAAGGCCTCAGGGGACGAGCCCGGACTGTTGCTATGGCAGCGACACCTGCTGATGCGGCCCCAGGAGATGACATCAGGTCACACACACACACACACACACACTGACCACCCGCCATGGGCTCACAATGTTGAGTCACCCAGGACAAAGCTCACGGGGCGCCAGGCAGGGACTCGACCAGGTGCTAACAGACAGCGTGTCAGGCAGAGCTGGCTTTGTCAACCAGCCAGCCAGGGGTGTGTGGAGTGCGGAGGTCCCCAGTGGAACAGGAAGCAGCGTGGAGGGCAGCCTGACAGAGGCTGTGGACCCTCGGCCGGACATGGCACACCCGACATGCCCAGGAGCACAGGGCTGCCTGAGGACCCAATGCTTTCACATCACACAGGCACACTGCATCGCTCCTGGGGGGTTTGGTGGTTAGTGGGATTCTGTTCTATGAGAAGCCCAAACGTTACCCACATGCTTCTACCTTTATTAACATACAAGGAAAATCACTCCCTTACAACGTCTATAGTGAGACTCAGTGGCTGTCTCGAAGGCGGTGCAAGCTGTCTCCCCCTACCCTTCCCAGACACACAGAAGTGTCGTCCAGCAGCCACCCAGAAAACCCCGTCCCTCACCCGCGTGACGCGAACTGCACTTCAAACAAGGCCCAGCAACAGAACTGCCGTGCCTGCAACATCTCAATTACTCTGAAAATCCAGGGACACCTCTGACGGACACAGTTCAGCAGCTGACCTCTCCACCGTCTGCCCACTCCAAGGCGCACCCCAGAACAAGCTGCCTTCTGACAACTGCTCTCCCCACAGCCTAATCCAGCCCTACAGCTGCTTACCTTCGTGCCTGTACGTCATCTCCTGACAGCCAGAGAAGTAGAGGCACACCAGGGCACAGAGGCAGAGGAAGAAAGAGAAGTAGAGTACAAAGAGGATGTACTCCATGGCGGCCTGTGTGTGCCGGCTTTGCCCAAAGGCGCGCCTGATGGTGGCCTGCAAGTGCCGGCTTCACCCAAAGCCGCCGCGCCTGATGGTGGCCCACGAGTGCCGGCTTCGCCCAAAGCTGCGCCCTCGGCAGCCCTGCCGCACCTGGCTGCGCTTCTACTGCAAAGTCTTCCCTCCCTCCCTACTTCTGAAAGCTGCCTGCTTCCCTTCCCACAGCACACCGTGCTCCCCAAGGCCACCACAGGCACGAGCCACCTGCTACAGCAGCCTGAGGACAGTGCTCTGCAACCAGGACTGTGGACAGCTCCAGGAGCAGGGCTGGATGTGTGCGTCACAGGCTAGGGGTCAGGGGACAGCTTCCCAGCCAGTGTATCCGCTGGGGACTTTACTCCCAGGACACATCCTTGCTGAGCTGAGAGCCAGCTGTGCGCAGCGCCAGGTGCTGAGGACAGCACTAGCCACGGTGCGCTCCTTTGGGGCTGCAGCTCAGATCCGAGATGGATCTCCCTCGACCCTTACCCCCGACTTGAGCCTGGACGGGGTGAGCCCCACGTGTGGCCTGGACTGGGTAAGCTCGGTGCTTCCATTGCCAGCACTGGCCTCGTCATCACCAGTTACCCAGCTGAAAAGCCATGGCGTTTGAACAGGATCCGTCCGGAGAGGGTGTGTGTGGGAATTCTACTTCCTAACAGAACTTCACCAAGCATCCTCTCGAAAGCAAAAGCTCGGGGCCCCTGACCGTAGCACAGCAGCTCAGACTGCCACCTGTGGCGCTGGCATCCCATATAGTCGTTGGTTCAAGTTCCGGATGCTGTACTTCTGACCCTGCTCCCTCCTCATGGGCTGGGGAAAGCAGCCGAGGAAGGGCCCCTGCACCCACATGGGAGACCTCAAGGAAGCTCCTGGCTCCTGGCTTCAGCCTGGCCTAATCCTATTTGTTCTGGCCCACTGGGGAGTGAAAAGCATATGGAAGATATCTGTAACTCTATTTCTGAAATCTTTTTTAAAAAGGGAAATTTCAAAAGAAAAGTGAAAGCCTCCATGTGGAAAAAGTGAGCATCAGAGAGTAAGCTGGGTGCACCTCCAGCCCCTGAAGTGGCATCTAAAGGCAACGGGCACGTGGGTGTCAGCACGTTGAGCCCTGCCAGGGAAGCCTGCACGTCCCTGGCCTGGTCCTCCTCCCAAACCTGCGCTGGCAGCCTGGGCACCTGGCCCCGGCCACTCACGTGGGACTGCTGCCGGGGGTCCTGGGCTCCGGCCTCCAGGCTGGCCCGGGACTGCCCATTAGGACACAGGGAATGGGAGATTTCTCTCAGCCTCTCCTCTGTCACTCTGGCCTTTCAAATTAAATAGGCAGTTTTGTTTGTTTGTTTTAAACAGACACTTTTCATAAAAGAAGAGAGAGCTGCCTCTGGGCCACTCTCTCCTTCCAGGGCCTCCCTCCCCACAGTGTGGCACCCCACACTTGTCAGTTCAGTGCTCACTGGCCCCTGAAGTCACGCCTCCCTGCAAGCTGCCAGGGCTGGATGGGTCCATGTCCAGCTGCTGAAGACCAGCCTTGGCACTTCTGCCAGAACCACCTAGAAGGGGGAGAGCAAGCCTGAAGCCTCCAGGGCCCTGAGGGGCTGGCCCAGGGCACACGGCACTGAGACAGAAAGACATGGGTTCCTGGCGACCATGCTCAGCACCTGGATCCAGCTGTGCCTGAAGCCTGTGAGTCACATGGATGCCTTTCTTGGACGTGAATTTTTCGTATAAAAACAGAAAACATCCTGGCTAATGGGGACAGGACTAGGCCTAGCAAGTGAGTCCATTCTGAGGCAAGTCTGCTCCTCCAGAGGACCATGTCACCACCTGGCAGGCACCCCAAGAGCAGCCGCCTAGGCCTTGGGGTGCCTCAGCTCTGCAGAAACCGTGAGCTGCGTCCGGCAGGGTCAGCTCTCACCTCTGCTCACAGGCTGGGCCCATCACTGATGGCCTGCCATGCCCATAGCAGACAGCCCTCATCAAGGACTACAGGGCCAGGGGACAGGACAGCTTGAGAACCACGTCTCCTCAGCTCTCCCCACCTGCACACACCCACACCCACACACACACACACACACACATACAACAGAGCCTGAGCCATTGTGGGCAGCCTCAGGCCCGAGCCAGCTTGGACAAGGCAGGTGTCTGACGGCCATAGGTTCTGGCCTGGACTTGACCCGGGAACCAGACTGAGCAGCCAGGCATCAGCCATCAGAGCAGGGCTCCTGAACATACAGTGCAGGCCCAGCCTGTCTGCCTTGGCCTTACCACTCACTCGTTCGACCAGAGTCTCTGAGCACTCCCTAGGGAGACGGATGTCAGCATGGACAGCCACAAGCTGCAGCGCCCTACACCAGGGCCCACCTGACTGGGAGAGGCTAAGGCCCATAGGACAAAGGGGCAGTTTGAGTTCTCCTATGGGACCAGAGGCCGCAGGCAGAGGTGGTATGAGGCACTCACCTTGCAAAGATACAGAGGTGAGCAGCATGGTGAGGCCCAGGTCTCGGGCCTGGCGGGCTGGACCCGAGCCACAGACCTGGGGGCCTCATCTAGGGAGCCCTGTGAAATGGGGTCTAGCAATGGGACAAGCTCCACACCCTTTAGATACAGTCTTTCCAATATCCCATCAACAGTGGAAGGTGTCCAATTGCCCCTGCAACTCTCCCACAGACCAGTAGGTCGTGCGTGTTCACTGCACAGTTTCCACTGCTGGGAAGCTGACCACGGGGACAGCCTGAACCGTGAACACAACTTTCTGCCAAAGGGAGTGACAGTTACAGATGGAGAGCACCCAGTGGCAGGGGAAGGGCTAAATAAGCCCAGTAGAAGCGCTTACTGAAATGCCCAGCAGCCATCATCAAACACAAGTGGTCCAGCGAGAGCTGCCTCCATCAGCGGAAACACATTTACTGCAGCGCCATCCATCACAGCCACAGACAGGATGCAGACATGCCCAGCAGCGGCAAAACAGCCAACAGATTTATGGCGTGTCTCTCTGGCAGATCATGCAGCCGTAAAAATTCCTATTTATGATGACAGCGCATATAGGGTTGAATGCATATAGCACCGTGTTTTAAAAAAAAACAGCATGGAAACGTACGATGTGCGGGGCAAGTGGTGTGACGCATTACGGTGCCATTGGCCGCGATGAAGTAAGTCCCATTCTTGGGTGTGGACAGGGTGTTATGGGGTGCAGCCAGTGATAGCCAGCACCCATTGACAGTGGGCAAATGAAATTTGGCTGTGTCCCCCAACCTCTGTCCTGAAGGTGGGTCCTAACAGCAATGGGATGGTAATTGCATCCTCAACCACTTCCCCCACATCCTAAATGAGCCAGAATATTGGAAGTCCAATTAGTCTAGGTGTTTTAGCTACAAGCCCAGTTTCCTGTTCCTGCCCAGCCTAACGAGCACTAATCAACTCTTTAGCCCACAATACTTAGGTATTCGCTCCTGCCCACCTGTGACTCACCTATCAACTGAGAGGGGACGGTATTGCATTGTCGTGTAACCACGCCCCTCACAAGCCCCTTTAAAAGCCCCATGAAGCAGGGGCTCTCGCTCTTTCTAGACGGGTGCTTCCATTACTCTGGCACCCTGACTCTTGGCTGACCCAGGACAGGTAATCCCCTGAGCATGGTCCCTGTTTTCTGCTTAAATAAGGCAATGGTTATAATGATGTTGTTTCTGGTTTGTGTACTCTCGGGAGTTCCAGGAGAGGTGAGGCCTAGCAGTAGCGGAATGTGGGCAGAGAAGCCAGGGAAAGGTGAATGTCTGCAGCTTTGTGAGTGTGTCCAGGTTATTTGTGAGTGTGTCCCGGTTCTTTGTGAGTGTGTCCAGGTTCTTTGTGAGTGTGTCCAGGTTATCTGTTGCATGTCTCTTAGAATAACTTATATTGCTGGGGAAGCTGACACATAGGTCTTCAGCTTAATGGATGGACTTAAGGATGATGACCATTTGTTTGTTTTAGGATTATGAGTGGTTGGATTATGATTAGGTGGATTGCTGTATGGACTTGTGATTTGCTACTGTGCTCTATTATCACCAAGCTTGGTTAATAAAGATTCCTTAATAAGCCTTAGACATGTCTGGTATGATCTTGCTCACACCCTGCAACAAGGGCTGTATGGTCTCTACACCAAAAACACACGTACAGAGGCCAACCTAACAGGTTAAGCCACTGCCTGCGATTGAACATCCCATTTGGGTGCCGATTTGAGTCCCGGCCACTCCACCTCTGATCCAGTTCCCTGCTAATACTGCTGGGAAGATACTGAACATGGCCAACATGTGTCAGAGGGAGAAGGCATGACCGTGCTGACAGTTGGGTCTCTGACCTCTCCAACTTCTACGGCCGCCTGCTGGCAGTACTGTTAAGGCAGTCCTGGGCACTCAGCTTCTCCCGAACAACTGGGGTGTCTGGCCCTCCTGGCTGGCCTGCACAGCACGCAAGGCCCAGCTTGCCACAGTTCCCACCACCCCCTTTGTGCCACGCATGGGCCCTGGGCCATCCACCATCACATTTCCTCCAGAAAGGAAAGCCTTCTCTGTAGCCCAACTCTGCGCTCAGATAAACCATGTGTAAGTGTGCCCACTCCAATTTGTTCTTTTATACTCTAGCTTGGTCCCAAGACACTCAGACTACCCTGCCAGTAAGGAGGCACAGTGTATTCCCACTGCCCCCTCCGACCCCAGAACACAGTTCTGCCTCACTGTAGACCTGCAAAGCCCCTTTCTGCACAGGATTTAGCTGCCATCAACCAAGCCCCGGGACCCCAAAATCTCCTCCCCTCAAATCTAAGTGTTCATTTTTTTTTTTAATCTTGGAAGCATACACCCTGGGGCTTAAAACCAGACCCTCCTCCACCCACAAGCTGCGTAACTGGGTCACAGCACGTGACTGTGGTTAATGCCTCCTTGAGAAACGGCGCATTACCAAACTGGGGAGGAGAACCGGGCCTCCCACACACGGCTCGTGCCCAGGGCTCCCATTGCCCGGAGGAGCAGTGATGGGCAGCCGGGTGGCCACACTCCCCAGCCGGCTCACCTTGGGCGGCTTCAGGCTTTTCCCACGATGCCTCTTGGAACGCAACAGCCGTTCTCTCTCCTGCAACGAAGCACAGCCATGGGCAACCTTGGGCAGTTCCAGCTGCCATGTCCACCTGTCAGCACCAGCGTGAAAGGGTCCGCACCCTCCACGCCCCTCCCCCCGACGCACCTTCTGGCAGCTGAGCATTCAAAGAGCTACGCCCTTTCCACATCCCCCCTAGGACTTGGCTCTTTGCCTCCCCAAGGCCACCCAGGTCTGCAAGTCCCAGAAGCTGCCAGTCTGTCCTCTTGGGTGGGAGGTCGCCCACAGCACAGAGCCCCTCTCTGCGGCACTGGCAGGCTCCAGCTGCGACATGGCTGGACCTCCCCGACACTCATTCCCTTCCTGCCCCACAGCACCGCTCTGAGAGACAGAGATGCCAGACACCTGGTGGCTGCGGTCAGGACACACGCCCCCTGCAGGTGAGTGGTAGATCAACAGCATCTGGCACAGCAAGCCCCCTCCTTCCTGGACCAGGCAACGGGACACACCCAGTACCCAGCTGCAGCCCTGTGGCCGACCTTGACCCGATCCTGACCCACGCTGCGGCGTGCCCCGGGCGTCACTGGGTGTGGCAGTCCAAAACTGACGTTACCATCCTTTTCCTGACTGTGGCTTTATCACCCTAAGCTGCACTGAGTGTAACGAAGCAAAGATGGATGGGGGGAGGGGGGGAAAGTTAGAGAAACAGAAAGGCAGACTGAATGTGATCCAAGTCTTTTGTACGGGCTTTTCTGCGCTTCCAGGACCCAGCGCCAGAAGCCTCCCACAAGCTCTTGGGCACGCAGAAGACACCCTGCCTCTATGCACCAACACACTTGCAGCTCTCATCCCGGGAGCCACAGGGACCGGGAACCACACCGCCTCCACAAAGGCCTCTCTGGACAGACCACGTCCCCTGAATCTGTCTATCCACTGCACCCGGGAGACCAGGCCTGCAAACATGGTCGCCATGGAAACTGTCACCTGCCTCCAGGGATGCCTTCCAAAGGCATCCCAGACTGTCTGGTGGCAGAATAAAGCAGGAGTGCGCTCTCCAGGAGGGGAGCCAGCTGGGGAGGGACGAAGGCAGATGCCACCCCCTGCTCTGCCGCCCCCCTGTGCCGGGTTCTGTCCCTACCCTGCAGGGAGGCCGTACCAGGGAGAGGTCGTCGATGACGTGCTGCTGCTCCAGCACCTGCATCCTCAGGAACTCGATCTCCTGCTCGTCCCGCGTCAGGCTCAGGTCGTTGAGGGATGTGTGCCTCTTCAGAGACGCCTGCGCTGACAGCTTCTCTTTCTGCAGGAGGCAACAGAGCGAGTTGCGGGTCACCCTCCCACAGCCCCCTGTGCACCGAGGCCAAGGGCTCCCTACAGCCTGGCCTTCGAGGGCCAGGGCCAACACAGAGGTGGGAGTAGGGAGATGCGGGCGGCTGCCACCAGGCTCCTGAGGAGGTGATGGTGGCTCACAGTGCCCTCTGCCCTGTGGGAGAGGGTCAGAGAGAATCCCAGGGAGTTGGCAGGGAGGAGGTGGAGCCAGGGAGGCAAGAACCCGCCGACAGGACAGACGGGGACCGGGAGGGGGGGGGCCTCACTCCCCCAGCATCCGGGCTTGTCAGCTATAAGATGGGGTGAGGGGAGTAACTCTTCCGGCAGTGAACTTGACAGACTGAACTACAAGACTCCCACTGTAACTGAAGGGGAAAAAAAAATTCCCGCACGGGCTGGAGTGGCACTGAGACACACCCCCCCCGCATTCTAGTCTGCAGTGGGGAGCAGAAAGGAGGCGGCAGTGGGGGTGCCCTGCCTTGCCCCGGTGGCCTCCTGGGACGCCCGCACACCACGGCAGTAGGGGTGCCCTGCCTTGCCCCGGCGGCCTCCTGGGACGCCCGCACACCACCGGCGTCAGCACGCACCACCTCCACGTTCTCCCGCGTGAGCGCCTTGATCTTCTCCTCCATGCGCTGGATGCTCTGCAGCAGGTCCTCGTTCTTCTTGTTCATGCGCTTGTTCTTCTCCACTAGCGGCTTCAGCTGCACCTCCGTCTCCCGTGAGCGCTTCAGCTGGCGTGGGCGTGGGGGAACATGCAGGGTGGGGGCTCAGGGGGGCTCCTAGGAACCCGACTTCCCCATCAGGATGCTCCCTGGACCGTGCAACCCCCTGAAAGAGCCTGCGGTGGAGGGGACGTCCCAGATGAAGGAGATAGGGAGGAGATAGCCTGGCGGGTGGTCCACACGTGGCCCTGCTGAGCGCACCAACCCTGGTCCTTGGAGGCCGTGTGCAGACCAACTGTGGCACGCCCACCACACAACAGAGTGCAGTGCAGCGTAAAAAAGCAGGCAGATCAGGAGCCATCATGGCAGCTTAGCAAGTAAAGCCATGCTACAACGATAACCTGCCGTGTGGGCACCAGTTCACATCCAGGCTGCTCCTTTTTCCAACTCAGCTCCCTGCTAACGCACCTGGGAAAGCAGCAGAAGATGGCCCCTGCCACCCACATGGGAGACCTGGACAAAGCTCTTGGCTCCTGGCTTCGGCTTGGCTCAGCTCTCTGGCCCTTACAGCTCTCTGGCCAGTAAGCCAGCAGATAAAAAAATCTTTCTGTGTAACTCTTTCAAGTAAATAATTGAACAAATCGTCAAAAGTAAAATGGCAGACAGGTCTTCCGGTGTGGTGAGGAAAGGACTGCTGTCTCAGAATACCACGTGAACGGTACATGGCAGGCGGGTGACGTCCCGCTTGGCAAGCACAAAACAACCCTCAAGCTGGGTGTCGTCAGCATGTCTACAAAGCACTGAAGACACAGAAGATCTGCCCAAGCCAACAAGAGCTCTGACTCCAAGGGCCGAGAGCCAGCACCACGGTGCACTGGGCCATGCCGGCATGCCCTGCCCACACGCACGGGTGTGAGTCCTGGCTGCTCCATGTGTGACCCAGCTTATTCGCTAATGCGCCTGGCAGAAGTACTTGGGCACCTGCACCACCTGGGAGACCAGGATGAAGCTCCTGGCTTGGGCCCGGCTGTTGCAGCCATCTGAGGAATAAACCAGCAGGTAGATCTCTCACGCTCTCTCTCTTCTCTGTTGCTCCCTGCCTCTCTCTGCAACTCTGTCACTTTTTCAAATAAACAAATAAATTTAAAAAACAAAGAAACAAACAAAAAAGATGAAGGTGGGCTGGAGGAATGACTCCCACCCCCAGTGCCCAGGGCGGCCTCCGCTGCTTTAGGCAGCCTGCTTTTCCACATCACCCAGGGAATGACTAGGCAGCTCGCCGAGTGTCTTTTTAGCTCACAAACGTTTAAGTAAAAAGTGGAGACACAGGGCCCGGCGGCGTGGCTAGCGGCTAAAAGTCCTCGCCTTGAAAGCCCCGGGATCCCATATGGGCGCCGGTTCTAGTCCCGGCAGCTCCACTTCCCATCCAGCTCCCTGCTTGTGGCCTGGGAAAGCAGTCGAGGACGGCCCAAGGCATTGGGACCCTGCACCCGCGTGGGAGACCCGGAAGAGGTTCCAGGTTCCCGGCTTCGGATCGGCACAGCACCGGCCCGTTGTGGCTCACTTGGGGAGTGAATCATCGGACGGAAGATCTTCCTCTCTGTCTCTCCTCCTCTGTGTATATCTGGCTGTAATAAAAAAAAAAAATGAATAAATCTTTAAAACAAAAAGTGGAGACACAATGTTAGTTGTGCACTCTGATTAGAGCCACAGAAAACACGCCTTTAAGAACACTGGAAGCCAATGAATTTTTGTTGACACTGTTGGAATTATCAACAGGTGACTGGCAAATAGGCAGACTGGACCATGGCCATTTGGGGAGTGATTCAGTGGGTGGAAATCCTCTCTCCTCACCTCTCTCTATGTCTGCCTCTTAAGTGAAATCAGTCAATAAAATTGTAATCATACCACCTAAAAATAATAGTGTTTTACTCTACAAATGATTTCATCTGTTAATTTCTCATGAATGAAATCCCAGAGCAGATGAATACGGTCCACATCGTGGATTCTGATGTCTGCCTAAAATGCACTACAGAAATGTCCCATAGCTGGTGCTTCAGTATGTAACAGCTGGGGGTTTGGACTTGAGCAGGCTACAAAGAGCATTGCAAGGACACCTTTCCCACACTTCTCACTTGGCTTCCTCGGAGCTGGCCAGGGATACATTCCTCCAGGTCCAGGAGCAGACCTCTCCATGGAGCACCTGTCACATTTTCAGTAACAGAGAAGCGAGAAGGCAAGGCAAGGAAGCCAGAGGCACGCACACCAGGTGTCTGTCTTGCTCTGGAACATTTCCCAGCTGCGGGGCCCCTTCCAGCCCCAGCCCCAGCCCCAGCCCCACGCAGCTGCTTCTCCGGGGCGGGGGCCTGGTTACCAGCTCATTCCTCTCGTCTGCCAGCAGGGTATTTCTGTCTTCTAGCTTCCGTATCACCGAATTCAGTTCAGCAATTTTTAGCTGAAATCGCCTCATATCTCGTTCATCCATATGTTGATCCTAAAAAAAGAGTTAAGACACAAAATCCTTTGAAGACGCTGAAGTGATGCAAAGCACTTATGGAGGCTTCTAGAAAACCCATGCAATAATACAAAAGGTAAGCTCTCTATTCAAACCTGGATAAACCCCTTGGCCAGGAGACACTGCTGAAGACACTGTCATCTCAAAGGTACCTGAGGTATCGAACCGCCGGGACCTTACCATCCAGCCCTGCCCAGCCCTGTATCCCTCCCACCCCACCTGCTGTTGCTTAAGGGCAGACACTCAGCGTGGAAGTGCCAGTGCCTGGCAAGCTGGCCAGCACACAGCTCCTGCAACAGCACCCCCCACAATGGTAAAAGAAGAAGTTAATAAATGAATGAATGATTCTTCAACCTCCTGTAGGCCTTGAGTAGCACTTGCTTTTGCCCCTGGCTAAGTTCCTCCCTGCCCACAGGCCTCTGGCTTGAAGGCACTCCCTGCCTGGTCCCAGAGCCCCCAGCATTGTCAAGCTCCGAGGCTACAGCAGGTGAAGGTACTCAGTGCGTCGCCTCTGCCTTCCCAGTGCCTGGCACCGGCTTGGCACACAGGGGGTGGCCAACTCCAGAAGGGAAGGAAGAGGGACTGATGGGGTGGAGGGAAGGCAGGGCCAGCAGACCAGTGGGACCGGGAGCAAGCTGAAGGGGTGCCCTCACCTGGCCGCCCATGAGTTCCGCCATGTCCCCGATGCCAGGTGGGAGTTCTCTCTTGGGGCTGCTATGATGCCGCTCGGCCTCTTTGACCTGGACCAGCTGCTCATCCAGGGCCTCCTTCTGCAGGAGCAGCCTCTGCGTCTGGCCCGTCTGCACACCGAGTTCCTTCTCCAGGGCCAAGATGACACGGTCCTTCCCTTTGATCTCGTCCATCTGGAGGAGAGAGAGAGGGAGCATGGGCAAGAGGGCACTCGTGGCCCGGGCAGGGGATGGCTCCTGCCCCTGGGGCTCGAGGCATGGGGAAGGTGCAACCAGAGCCTGGGTTGGGTGGGGCAGGAGTGGCCGGGCATACTGCCAGGGGAGGAGGCACTGTTCCCTGTGCACAGGGATAGGGCCGTGGGTTCAAGGATCTGCAGACGCCAGCTCAACCTGAGTCCCTTCCAACTCAGGAACAATTCAAGAAGACTGACCACCCAGTCTCCCAGTCCTGCCCTGCTTCCTCCGCAGCCAGCCTCATCTGCAGCGCCTCCAGGCCCCTACTCAATCACCACAGCCCCCTCCCATTCCCAAACAGCCCTGGCTGTGGCTGCCGGTGCTCTCCTGCCCTGCAGCAACTGGACAACAGTCTGTCCTCCCATCCCAACTAGTGCCCAGCGGCTGACTGTGCTCCGGGTGACAGCACACTGAGTCCGTGGTAAAGGAATGCTTCTTCTGTTTGCTGTGGCCACAGCACAGGTCAGCGTCCACAGAAAAATCCCTGCAGACATCATCAAGCTAAGGACTGTGAAATGAGCTCACCCTGGGTTAACCCAACGACAACCGGCTTTTACAGGAAGAGGAGAGGCCAGACAGATGAAGAGGAGGCTGTGGGAAGGCAGGAGTAGAGACTGGAGGGACGCAGCACGAGCCAGGGAAGGCGTGGAGACAGCAGAAGTTTGAGGAGGCTGCACGGCTGCTCCCCGGAGCCTCGGGGCAGGTTGGCAGGGCTGCCACTTCACTCAGGGCTCCTGGCCTCCACAACATCAAAGGAATAAACCCCTGGTTCCCAGGACCTGCTTCCACACGCTCCTCTCTGCACACCTCCAATCTGAGGTCCTAAGTCCCTGACCCTGAATCCAGGTGTTCTGCCATAGCAGAGAACATGGGCAAGCTACCCAGTTCTAGCGGCAGAAGTAAGCAGGCTCAGGCTGCCCAGTGACGGCGGGCAGGCTGGGCCAACTGCCTAAGCCACAATGCTATCCCTGTCAAGAGGGCACGTTAAGAAGATTCAGAGCCTTCCTGTCGGGTGCTGGGGGGCTGCAGATCCACCTGGGAAGAATACAGCTCAAAGCCAGTGCTGCAGGCTGCTGGCATTCCTGCCTGACTCATCCTGGAGAGCTCCTGGTGACCACAGCCTGCCTTACCTAGAAGGGAAACCACGAGAAGCTCACAGCACACAACTGACACTATGCTTCAGACACCTTCTTGGTGACACCTCACTGGGAGACACAGGGTGACCTCTGCCCTCCCCCTAGGAGACCCTCCTGGGCCCCCAGCAATGGGTGCCAGGGTGCACTTTCAGGCAGCTGCCCCTGATGGTGGTCCACCAGCATCGACCTGCCTTGGCCAAATCCCAGGGCCAAGTATGGCAACCTGTGCAAGGGCAGAACGTCTCCTGCTGTGAAGCATGTCGGAAATGCTGAAAGCATGGCTGCCAATGCAGACGCTGCTCAGACACAAGGGGAGCTGCTGCAGAGCGGGCTCACTCACTAAACGCTCAACCGGGCTTTAACACACTCAGCTGATGCCGAGCTGTCCGTGCGGGTGGGCCCTGGGAGACATGGGTGAGCAAAGTGATCCTGGACCCTGCTCTCACAGCTCCTGTGGCAGAAGGGCAGACAGCAGCCCTTCAAAGCAGCAAATGTCACAGACTTGAGAGCAGCCAGTGAAAGAAGAGGCCAGAGAAAGGCCAGAGCATCCCAGTGGCAGCTCAGGTGCACAAGCAGTGCTGGGCTCCACGCTGGGCCCCTCACCCTCCTGGCCACACCCCTGCTCCCATGCAAAGCCCAGCAGCAGAGCTCACCGCTGTATCACATCACTTCCCATAAAAGGCAGCACCACTGCCAGCACAAAGCTCAGCCTACAGGAAGGGCCATGTCCCCGCTGTCTGAGGGCTTGAGAACGGGGAACTTCTACACCAACCGCTCTGCCCAGAAATATTCCCAGCTTATGACAAGGGCATCCAGGGATGGGTGAGGAGGAGTGGGCGCTGCATCAGCCCGTGTAGGAACCATTCTAAAGCTGGAATTTTCTAGATTGCTATATTCCTCTGGCAACAGACTTGAGGTTCAAGCGATTAAAAGCTCCCCCCATGGTGAGTACGCCATGAGGAAATCCTGGGATGGGATTAAGGCCTCTAGCCCCGCCCTCAACTACCACCTGTGGCAGCAGGAAACTAGAGGGTTGGAGTTCGATCTTGGCGGCTCCAGTGACAGCAGCCCTCCTCAGTGGTGGCGACCTGCTTGCGGAGAGTACCCAGGCAGGCCAGGACGGACCCAATGCCCAGGACTAGGCCCATGGGCACCATCGCCACACAGTGAGCAAGTCCTAGGCTTTGGGCAGCCAGTGTGCCCTTGGGTGCCAGGCTCTGCCTGCTGGCCACCTGGTAGCGAGCTCCAGAGTGTTTAGGGTATGTAATTGCTGCCTAGGGATACCCAGGGATAAGGCTAGAGTTAGTGTAGGTGAGGGATGAATTCTGTGTGATTCCTAGCAATGGGGTCACTGAACTTGCTTGCAAGCATGGGGACTGAGATCTGAGGGTTTGGAGGGGAAAGTCCACAAGTTCTATTTAGGCCAGATTGATTCATCAACTCACATGGGAATCCTCAGATGGGCTGTTAGTGTAGAGCATCACTGACTGCCGTACACCAGTCCACATGAAAGCTATGGATGGGGCCTATCTGGCAGGGATAGGTACCACTACCTGACTGAATGGTGGAATAGGGGATGGGTCACACTAGGCAGAGTCAAGACACTAACCAGCACATGAGAGAACCAGGTCCGGGGGTAGATTCTGTGGGGGAAGTGTGGGCTCAACCCTGTGGAAATACAAGTCCCACTGGTTAGTTTGCGAGTTGGGGTAGTGATGGGCTGAGCTAGGTGTGACCATGGAACCTGCCATCACTTACAGGTAAAAGAACTGACAAGTCTGGGCAGGCCAAGGCAGCAGCACCCGAATGTGCATCCTAAAACAGGATGTGGGGTGGGCTGAGCTGAAACTGGAAGGGGGAGGACCAGGCAGGGCCAAGCAAACCTTAACTCACAAGGAAGAACAGAAATCAGGATGGAGCACAGTTCATGCCAAGCTAGCTTCTTACATCGACTGGTCTGCACGAGCCAGGGATACTAGGCCACAGCATCGAAGGCAAAGGCCAAGACAGGTGAGGGGCTATTCCAAGTTGGGTCAGAGCAACCACTGGCATGCGTGCAATCTATGGTTGGGAACAGGCCCGACTGGGGAGCTAAGACGACACCCTAACTGGGTTGGGGTTCCTATTGGTGAGTGTGGGGGCTGGAGTGGGGGCTGCATTCTGTTCTGGACATGGCTGCAGTCTCCCTTGGCATAAGTGTGGACTGGGACTGGACACACCAAGCCGCACTAAACTCCAGCGCCATCTGGTGCTCTGGAGGACCAGGGTAGATGTAGGATAGACTAGGCTGGGTCTCTGCCCCTACTGAGCCATGAGTGAGCCATGTTTGGGTATGGATGAGCCTTGGCTGGGTTGAAACATCCAACAGTAAGAACCAGAATGGGTTGAAGGCCAATAAAGAAAGGCCACTGTTCCTGCTAGGACAGGAGGTGGACTAAGTAGGGCTGGTTCATGGACCCACCGGTATGCAGGAGTTCTGGCATTGGGAAAGGTTCTGATGGAGGAGCCTGGGCAACTCCTTTGGCAGGTCACAGTCCCTGCAGGTGAGTGCAAGAACCAAAATAGGGAGCAGCCCAGACCAGGCCAAGGAAAGGTACCCACTGGCATACATTTGGCATAGGTTGTGGGCAGACCAAGCTGAACCAGTTCGCATCACCTGCTGGCGAATCCGAGCACCAGAACAGAGTGTGGGTTGGGCTAGGTATGGTCGCAACACATACCAGTGCACATTAAGGCTGGGATTGGATGCCTGCTGGGCTAGGCTGGGCTAGGCTATAACCCTTACCAGTATCAGCTGGAATTAGGGGTAGGCCAGGCCAGGCCAGGCTACAACACCCACTGGCAAATGCCAAGGTGAGGTGGGCCATTCCAGACTGGGCCACAGCGCCCAACCAGCACATGTGAGAACCAGGGAGGGAGGGGGCAAAGCCAGTGGGGGGAATGTGGAGGGCTCCCCTGCTGGACAGCCACTCCCACTGGAGAGCATGAGCTGGGATGGGGGCAGACCAGACCAGGCAGGGCTACAACACCTGTGGGCTTCGTGTGAGCTAGAGCAGGGAAAAGCCAGGCTAGGCTGATTGTTCCTACTGGTGTAAGCATAAATTAGTCGGTGAGGGTTGGTTGGGTTTCGCTGCAGCATCAGCTGGCAGAAGCTGGCACTGGGGGCTAATTCTGTCAAGTTAAACCCCAGAACCACCTGGAGAGTGCATAATCCGGGAGTTGGAGTGGTCTAGGAGGGAGATAGTGGGCACCTCCCTCTTGGGTTACCACTCCCACTGGAGAGCAAGAAAACCAAGATTGGGGCAGGGCTGGCTAGACAGAACAGCACCCGCCAGTATGTGTGTGGGCTGGAAAGCAGGGCTGGTTGGGTTGCACTAGGCTTCAATGCCCATTGACATGTACGAGAGCTAAACGGGATGTGGGACAGACTGAACAAGTCTGCGGTACATACTGGCAATCATGGGAACCAGGGTAGGGGGCAGGCCTGGTGGGGGTTATGGGGAGTCGCCCCATCTAGGCTGCAGTTCCCACTGGTTTGTGTGAGGACCCAGTATGAAGTGGGCAGGATTGGGTTGGACTGCAACACCTATTGGATCGTGTGGAAAACAGGGCTGGAAACAGAACTGACCCAGCAACTGCCACCACCAGCATATGCACAATCTGATTGGGGCGATGGACTGTGCCAGACCTCTTACTGGGAAGCACACACAACAATCAGGTGTGGGATCACCTCAGACGAAGTTTCTCTGGGGACCCCTCCAACTGAACTGCTGATCTCAGAACCCCAACCATGAAGAGACTATGTCAGCCAGTGGATTCTGAAGAGATTTCATCGTGCTTGGAGCAGCAAGATTGGCAGCAATTCACAACTGTTGAACTTTCAAAACTGCATGAGCAGGACCCTCGGAGCATGCCCACCTCGGGGACCTGGGATGGCTGGGAGGCTGGGTGGAGTTTTTCCGTATATCTCTTCCCTTACCCCAGATACAGAAAAAATAATAATATTACTGTGGAAACAATGGTCTTACCCACGTTCCTGTAGCCCTTGACCCTTTGCGCCTTAATCAACCATGTAAAGATTACAAAAATTTAAAAATTAAAAAAAAAACTGGCCACAGGGCCAGCATTGTGGCATATCATGTCAAGATACCAGTTGCAACACTGGCACTCCCAGTGTATACGGGTTAAAGTCCCGGCTGTTCCACTTTGATCCAGCTCCCTGCTAATGCAGGTGGGAAAGCAGTGGAGGACGGCCCAAGTGCTTGGGCTGCACCCTGGAGGCAGACCCAGAGGAAGCTGCTGGCTTCAGATCAGATCAGCTCCAGCCACTGCAGCCATTTGGAGAGTAAATCTACAGATGTAAGATCTTTCTCCCTGTCTCTGTAAACTGCCTTTCAAATAAATAACATCTTGTAAAAAAAATTAATATAAAAAGATGGGCCAGATTCACACAGCTTCCAGCACACACGTTCCTTCTGTTGACCTCACACATGGCTCCCAGGCTGGGCTCTCAGCACTCCTGCGCCCCCCATGAGCCCCCACTTCCCGGCCCTCAGGACTGGGATAAAATACAGACTCGCCCTGGAGCCTCCTCTGTCTTCAGCAGGTGCAGGATGCACCCCTCTCCTTCCTGCAGCTACCTCCCCTCCTCCAAAGTCAGCGTGCAGAGTAAGGGGTGGAACTAACACCACTCATGGTCCCAAGGTGGTCCCTGCTCACACGACCCACACAACCTGCCCTCCGGCAGTAATTGGCTTGGGGCTGGATACAAGATCTTACCAGAGCCAACGATCTGCAGAGGGAATCTCTGAGGCGGCTCTGGCCCAGCAGTGCACCTGACCAGCCCAATGTGGCAGCCCAGTGTGACACCTAACCCTAATCCAAAGAACCTGGACCCGGGGCGACATCAGGAGTGGCCCTGGTGCTGTGGCTGTAGCCAATCCCACAAATGGACACTGGTAGGAGCTGACACTCTTCTAGCCGAAGCTGCCATGAGGTGGGATTTCTATTACATGCAAGTAAAAAGAACCCCAACTAACAGAGAGAGAAAGACCAGTGAGCTTATGATGCTTTCATCTGTGTGCATGCTAGTGGGAGCCGGGGCTACACTGTACCATAGGTCTTCAAAAGACCCCATTCCACATGAGGCCTGGAGACATGAATGTGCCCATACTCCATCTAGCAACAGAGCCACCACAAACACAGGTGGCCTCTGTAAGCCGCAGGGTCCCCTCTGTCCCATGGGACCAGGATCCGGTCACTTCTCAGTGGTCAGACCCACCAGCACACGTGTGTCAGCAGAGCCCACAGCCCAGCCCATTGCCACCACGCCCACCCAGCCATGAATAACCTTGTGGATTCCACTTCACTGTAAAGTGTGGGGGCTCAAGGGCTGATGCAGCAGCCACTCACCCAACACCCATGCTGACCCTACCACCTGTGATGAAGTGACAGATAGTCACCTCACTTGGGAACAGGGGCTCAGTATGAGATGAGGGCACACCAGGCTCAGGTGAGCAAGCATGAGGTACTTGGTACAAACTAGGAGCTGCAGGGACCACAGGCAGGGAGACCTCCGTTTCTGGCTCACCTCACAGGCAGCTGCAACACAAGGAACAGCTTCTGGCCCAGGAGGCAAGAGCACAAGCTCCCAGGACTTCTGAGAAGCAAAGTGCCACACACACACACCCTTCTTTCCCTGCCTCTCACGACCAAGGGACAAGGAAGTGATGGCTGGCACCCGCGGGGACAAGGAGGCATGAGGCAGCAGCTGGCAGACATTTAAGGTACTCACAGCTCTGCCACCCTCCAGGCTAGTTAAACTGTGACAGCCCCTGCGGATCTGGGGTGTCTTCCACAACACACAGGCAGGCCTTAGTCCTCCACAGGAGGAATGAGCTGTCGCTGCCCCTGCTGACTCTAACTGCCCTGGAGGCACAGTGACGAGGGGGTGAAGACCTGGAATGCTAGCTCTCTCATCTACTTCAGCTGCCAGGACAGGAAACAGGTGGCCTCCTGCCACGGCAGCAGTAGCGCAGGCGACAGCTCCGCCCCAGGGGTAACACACACCCAACAGGGTGATGGGAGCAAGAGCACTGTTCTTCCCGCCCCCTCTCCTAAGTGGGCCGGGCACTCCAAGAGGACACGGCACACACCTGGAGATTATGGGCAGCGGGATGGAAACAGGTGCTACATTGCTCAATTCCTGGCACGTGATATTCATTTGAGAGAGGGAGGAACAGACAGAGCTCCCATGTGCCGGCTCACTCCCTCCCCATAGGCTTGCACAGCTAGGGCGGGGCCAGGCCCAAGCCAGGAGCTGGAAGCTCCATGGGGGGGGGGGGCCTGAAGGTGGCAGGGACCCAAATACTTGCACCACCTGCTGCCTCCCAGGATCCACACTAGTAGGAGGTAGAACTGAGCAGCTGCACCCAGGAATTCAAACTGCACACGCTGACATGGGATGCAGATGTCTTAGCTGGCGGCTTTCCTCACTAGCTACATGCCTGACTGCCCGCAGCCCCCAACCCATCCTACGTTTGAAGTTAACCTCAAGCACCCTCCTGTGTAGGTAGGCACATGGGGAGGTTTGCCTTGGTTCATCTCATTAAAATGCAATGTTTTTTTCAAGATTTATTTATTTGAAAGGCACAGATATACTACAGGGCGAGGGAAGGAGAGAGAGCTTCCATCTGCTGCTTGACGCCCAGATGGATGCGGTGGCCGGGGCTGGGCCAGGCTGAGGTGAAGAGCTTCATCACGTCTCCCACATGGGGCAGTCTTCATTAACAGGGAGCTGGACTGGAAGTGGAGCACTGGGGACTTGAACCAGCAGCCAGGTGAGATGCCAGTACCACAAAAGACGGCTTAAACCAGTACACTGCGATGTCAACCCCGAAACAGAATTTTTCTTGTGAAAAAGAGGAACATGTTCTACAAGTGTCCTGCATGTGGCAGTTGGGGCGTGACTAAGCTCGTTTGTAAGGTGAGACTCAGCGACAGGGAGTAATGGCCCAGAGTCACAGAGCCAACAGGTGGTGAGTCCAGAATCAAGCCCGGCACATGTTCTCCCAGGGCTTCTCTCCCCTGAACAAAGGCACACCCTCAGGCATGTCAGCACGCGTGCGCGCACACACACACACACACACACAGAGGCCCCTGCCTGCACACTAGAAACAAATGGGCTGGAGAACACCAGAGAACTCAGCATTGGTCGATGCCGGAAAATTCAAACCTCGAAACAACATGTCTCCTCTGCCAGTCCCGGTACCGAACTAGTAAAATGTGCACTAGATCTGCCTCTGACCGGGTGACCAAGTGCCAGAGCAAGACAGCTGCACAGCGACACGTGTTCGGCACAGTTAAGGAGCTACTTGGACACCATGTTACAGTGCCTGGGTCCTACTTCTGCTCTCACTTCCCATTCCAGCTTCGTGCGCACAGGCACCCTGCAGGCAGCACATGGCGGCTGCAGTTCTTGGGTCTCTGCCACCCACGTGGGAGACCCAGACGGACTTTTCAGCTCCTGTTTTCACCTGGGCCCAGCCCTGCCTGTTGCAGGCACCCAGGGAATGAATCAGCACATGGGAGCTCCGTCCTTCAATACTCCAAATAAATCAAAATCTCAGAGCCAGCGCTGTGGCAAGTTGCCAGCATGAGAGCGTTGGTTGGAGTCCGGGCTTTCTCTACTTTGCTTCTGATCCAGCTTCCTGAGAGCATGCCTGGGAAAGCAGCAAATGAGGGCCCCGCAACGGGCCCCCGCCGTGCATGACCCAGACGGAGTTCTAACCCTGACTGCTGCAGCCGTCTGGGGAGTAAACCAGCAGGTGAGATCTCTCTCTGCGTCTCCACTTCCATTCTGCCTTTCATATAAATAGTGCATCTTTAAAAATTAAAAATAATAATAAGGGCCCGGTGTGGTGGCCTAGTGGCTAAAGCTCTCATCTCGAATGTGCTAGGATCCCATATGGGTGCCTGTTCTAATCCTGGCAGCCCCACTTCCCATCCAGCTCCCTGCCTGTGGCCTGGGAAAGCAGTCGAGGACCGCCCAAATCCTTGGGACCCTGCACCACGTGGGAGACCTGGAGGAAGTTCCTGGCTCCTGGCTTCAGATCAGTGCAACACCAGCCATTGCAGTCACTTGGGGAGTGAATCACTGGACGGAAGATGTTCCTCTCTGTATATCTGACTTTGCAATAAAAATAAATAAATCTTAAAAAAATTAAACAGAAACAAATGGACACCGAGTCTCTGCTAACAGCAGGAGGCAGGCTGAAAGAACAGCCAAGTAGCCGACAGGAGCTCGGCAGCCCAAGAGAGGGGCCCTGACACCTGGCCTGGGGGCGACCATCTCGGCCCCTCTGCCTCTGGGTCCTTGACCTGCCCCCACCCCTGCACCTTGGTTTCTTTCAACAGCAGCACTTCTTATAAAATCAGGTATACCCCCTTGTTGTTAACAGGATACAAAGTCATCAGGAAATGAACAATATAGCAAAGACAGAAACTAGGGACAGAACCCACCACAGCAGTTCCTGCCTCACCGGCCACCTGCCGTGGAAGCTCCTTGCAGCCAGGCTGTCCACACCCGGAGCCTGGCAGTGCCACAACTCAGGGATGGCATGGGGAGGTGACCCAGACCCCACTGTGCCCAAAGCCAGACACGCACGGTTGCCAGTTATCCAAGTTGGTTGATTTCCTTACTTAACATCCTTGTTATGGGTATATGTCCGGCCATGCCAGGGATCCAGGAGGTGGCTCTGGTCACTGTCCCACTTGTCTCCCTGGAAGCTCTCACATTAAGGGGGCTGGGCCATCCCTATCTCGAGGGACCAGTGCGAGCCAGGCCTGGGAACTGCACATGCTCAGTGTCAAGCATCCCCCTAACGAACTGCCACCGAGTCTAGGTGGGGCACAAGAGTAGCAGAAAGCCATCTGACGCCTGGAGAAAATGGTTTCTCCTAACCCAGCCTTCATCAGTTATAAAGTGACAATGGCTTCTTCCTCTCCCAACACTTCTATCTCGTTCTATGATCCAGAATTTACACGGAAGACAACAGGGTGTGCATGTGGCGTCCTTCAAAACTCTTAGCTCTTCCAGAATTAATTTTCCTTTTAACTTTTGCTGTTCCCATTGAAGTAGTACATGGCTCCATAGAGAATTCTGATATATGCTGTCTCCACTCTTCAGGAAACCACTGCCACACCAAGTCCCACATCAGAACCAAGTCCACTCACGGCACGAGTCTGGGGTGTGACCCCGGTCAACAAAGGTTCAAGCTTAGCACAGACACGGCTCAGACAGGCACCAGTTTGGCTGCATGCCAGGGACTGCTGCTCGTACCCACACTTGGTGCAGCCACTGCCAGGGTCCACGCGTGAAACACTCCCGAACTCTTCACACACCTGACAATCACCAACTGCACATGCGTGATCCATCCCCCAGCTGGGCTGCCGGTGCACATACCTGTTCCACCTGCACACTTCAGGGAAAGCCACTCCTTGTATTTGAGGTGTCTTTGGATCCAGTCTAACAATACCTTTTAGTTGGTTTCGTTTATTCACATCTCTTCTTAATTAATCCTTCTTCTAAATGTTTTAAAGATTTATTTCTTTATTTATTTGGAAAGCTGACTCACAGAGAGAGAGACCTTCTATCCACTGGTGCACTCCACAAATGGATGCAGTGGTTGGAGCTGGGCTGACCCAAAGCCAGGAATTTCTTCCAGATCTCCCATGTGGGCACACAGGCCTAAGAATTTGAATCATCATTCACTGCTTCCAGAAGCCATAAGCAAGGAACTCGGCAGTAAGTGCGGCAGCCAGGAATTAAACCAGTGCCCAGATGGGATGCCAGGGCCACGGTGGAGGCTTAGCTTACCAGCCCCAGTCCGTTTATGTTTGGTGGAACTATTGTGAGGATCTGTCAAATTCTGCCAGTTTATACCATCTCATTAAAAAACATTTTTTTTGAAAGACCAAGTTACAGAAAGAGAGGGAGAGATAAGAGAACAACAATCTTCCATCCGCTGGTTCACTCCCCAGACACAACAGCCAGAGCTGAGTGGATCTGAAAACAGGAACCAGGAGCTTCTTCCGTGTCTCCCACATAGGCGCAGGGTCCCAAGGACTTCGGCCATCTTCTGCTCCTTCCCCAGGCACATTAACAAGGAGCTGGACCAGGAGTGGAGCTGCCAGGACTCAAACCAGCACCCTTTGCAATGCCAGCGCTGCAGGTAGAGGCTGAGGCTGATGCGCCAATGGGTCGGCCCTACCATCCCTTCCACAGGTCCCGTCTGGTCTTTTCCCTTGACCCTGGTTTCCTACCTTCTTTAGTACACACATGATTTTTAGCATACAGTTTTATTTCCTCTAGAAGCTTTTCAGTTGTGCCTCTTTGTGCTGTTTTTCAGTCCTCTGTCTCTTAGAATCAGTAGCATCAGGTACCACAGTTCCAAGTAAGGACTTGGATCATTCCATCAGCAGACCACCTTCACCCAACCTTGGTACTCTATACATTTTATTTCTGAGGGTTAACAAACCAGTACCAGTGTCACTGCTTCAACGGTCACGTGTGCTTTCAAGAAGCTAACAGGGCTTGTCTTGCACATCCTGCTTGCATGTCTGACGTCCTGCTTCCTTCGTTGGGGCTTTTCCACCTGCTGGCTCCCCTTCTCAGGCACTGTCTGCAGCACTTCCAGGAGCACAGGTTCTCGTGGCACTCTGGCTGCCACGCACCTGCCAATGTCTTCATTTCACCCCTACCTTTTAGAGGCTGCTTTTGCTGGATCTGGAATGCCAAGCTGACAGACGCTGTAGTTTTGTAGCACTCCAACGTATGCAGTAACGGGGCAAGTTCCGGTGACTTCACTCCTGTGTTCTTGCCATCTCAGCCTTCTTCAGGGGCCGTCCCGTGATGGTGGGCGAGTGCGGCACGGTGGGCCAGTCTTCCTCTTACACACATGAGCTACTTCTTCGTGTAAATAAACATTTACATGTACACTTTTATAAATACTGCTTTAATTTCCCAGACTTCCAGTTTCTCTCATTTATCGGTATAAGCGCTGGACCATGAAGTCTACCAACTTTCAGTGAATTTGCCAAGTGATGCAGTCAGCTTTAGAATCTGTTCTAGAGTGTTTTCGTCACCACCAGTAAGACCCCTCACACCCATTTGCAGCTAACCCCCACTCAACACCTAGAAAGGACTGATTTTCTGAACCCACAGATTTAGCCACTCTTATATATACGGGATTCTAGAATATGTGGCTCTTATTCCTAAAGATTCATTAAAAGGCAAAGAAAGATCTCCTCAAATGGCTGCAGTGCGCCCCAAGCAGTAACTTCACCCTCTGTGATGCCACGGCCTCCCTGTACCTTTCCTGCACAGTGTATTCATGTACCTGGCCTGCTCACCTCCTCCTTCAGATCATTATACAAGCTTTCAGTTTCCTTCCAGCAGCTCTAACTAAGACTTCATCTCAGCAGGTCGCCTGATGGGGGCGGGGTCAATATTCCACCAACTGTCATGTTTTGTTTTGTTGTTTTAATTTGTTTTTGTTTAGAAAATTGAGAATCTGCTTGCCAAAGTCCACAAGTCTGCCTGCGGGTGGGGGGTCGGGAGGTGGGGGAGGTGGCATGATGGCTCAATGAGATAATCATCTACCTACAAGTGCCAGGATCCCACACGGGCGCCAGTTCGTGTCCCGGCTGCCCCACTTCCCACCCAGCTCCCTGCTGTGGCCTGGGAAAGCAGGACATGCATGGCCCAAAGCCTTGAGACTCTGCACCTATGTGGGAGATCTGGAAGAAGCAGCTTCTGGCTCCTGGCTTCGGACTGGCTAAGTCTCAACCACTGTGGCCACTTGGGGAGTGAATCAGCAGATGGAAGATCTTTCTGTCTATCCTCTCTAAACTCTGCCTTCCCGAGAAAAACAAATGTTAAGGAAAAAAAAGTCTGCCAGGAGTTTTGGTAGAGATCGCATGGACCCAATCTATGAACAAATTATTAGGAAACTGGTACTTCAGCAAAATCACCACATCTACAACAACAACAAAAAAATCTTGCCATTTAAATTGTGATCTATTTTGAAAGGCAGAGACAGGGAGAGATGGAAATCTACAACCTTCTCATCCACTCCCCAGACGTCCCCCTCCCTGGCTGAGGCTGAACCAGACGCCCAGAGCTGGGCCCCCACGTGGGCAACACAGACTCGAGCACCAGCCATCAGCTGCACGCCAGAAAGGCATCTCCATACGGGGAACAGGCGTCCCAAGCTGTGTCTTCACCGCTGTGCCAAGTGCCTGCCCCTTTTTAACTTTTCCTGGTGGGGTTTTGTGGTTTTCAGTGTACAAATCTCATATAATTTTCATTAGGTTTATTTCTAGGCATTTGAATTACGCGGGTGTTCCACTACAGACAGTAATTTTCAATTCTCCACCTTTGCAGTTGCTGACTGCATATAGACAGAACCACTACATTTGCGTATTTACCTGTCCTAGAGACAGATAAACTCAAGCAGTAATTTTGATGGTCTGTAATATCTCCTTGTTTGGGTGGGGGAGGCACAGTTATCAAAAGGTGAGTCCTTGAAGAGGGGCGGGCGTGAGTGGGCCGAGCCGTCTAAACAGGTTAGTGGCCTTATGAGGCTGCCCGCCTTCCATCCCTTTGTCACGAGACACTGAACCTCCTGGCTCCTTGAAACTGAACATTCCAGCCTCCCAAAATAAAGTAAAAATATCTGTAATTAAGAAATGACCCAGGCACTGGTGTTCTGCTAAAGCAACACAGACAGACCAAAACGAGTCTCTTGCTTCTACAGCTCACCTGTAGCATCTCAAACTGACAAGCTTACCTTTCTTCCCAATCTTTATAATTCTTATTTCTTGTATGTTTGGCATCCTCTCCGGTGCTGTGCTGAACAGGAGTGGTGACAGCAGTTGGTCTGTTTTGGCCTTGAACTTGTGTGGGTACATCCAACACCTTCTCATCACGAAAACTGTTAGAGGTAGGCATTTCAAAAACTATCATCACTTCACTGGAAAGACTGGGAGATCTTCCATCCAAGTGCCAACACCAGCTCAGACAGGGCCAGCCCAAGGCCAGAGCCTGGAATTCACCCTCAGTCTCCCACGTGGGTGGCAGGGGCTCAAATGCTTGAGTCATCTTCTGCTGCTTGTGCAAGGTGCGCAGCTGCAGGAAGCTGGATCAGCAGTGGGAGAGCTGGGACTTGAACCAGCTACCCTGATTTGGAAAGCAGGTATCCTAAGCTAAGGTTTAACTGTTGTGCCAAATACGTGCTGTGATGGGATTTAGAAAACAGTCAAGCATGGAAAGGCAGACCCAGGCAGGCGGGAGTCTGCCACCTGCTGGTGAATCTCTCAAATGCCCCAACAGCTGGGCTGGGGCAGGCAGGCAGGAACGCCGTTCAGGCTCCCGTGCTAACAGGCACACCAGCTCCAGCATCCTCGGGTCTAGGTTCACTAGAAAATCCTCAAGTTCCTTTTCACTTCTTTGTTTTACAACAGCGTGGGTGACGGAAGCAGGCTTCATCCGTGAGTCTGGCCAGGCTTTATTTCTTCCTCAGACACGTGGAGGAATTCACTGGGGAAGCCCCATGTCCCTGTGAGAAAATGAATTCCAGAGCTCACTTCTCCCATGGCTTAGAGCGCTCTGCTCATCCACTTCCTGTGTCAGGTCACAAGGGCGGGGCTGTACGAGGGCGGGGCTAGAGGGAAGGCGGGGCATGCAGGTCCAACTCGGTTTCAATCAAGTTCACTGCATTTTCTCTTCTTTATTCAGGTGTGTTTCCATCACTTGCTGACCAAAGTGTGCTCATCCCAGCTACAACTGTGGATCGTTCTACTGCTCTTTGTGGCGGCTTTTTAAAAGATTTATTTCTTTGAAAAGCAGAAAGAAAACTCTTCCATCCATTGGTCCACTCCCCAAATGGGAACAATGGCCTGGAACTCCATCTGGGCAGCAGGGCCCAAGCATCTGAGTCATCCCTGCAGCTTTTCCAGGCACATTAGCAAGGAGCTAGATTGGAAGCGGAGCAGCCAGGACTCAAACCCGTGCTCTGCGATGGGAGGCTGGCCCTGCAGGTGGCAGCTTAGCTCTCTGTGCCACAAACCCCTCTATTTGCAGTTTGAGTAACTTCTCCTTTTCCACATTCCTGTTGCACTGGATCGTGAACGTCACCATTCCCGAGTACTGCCTTCTGCCTCAGAGTCTGAGACACTGAAAGAGCCAAACAGCTCTGTTTCCGGTGAGTGTGCAGTGTCTCTTACCCCACATCCCCACCATTTGTGCTCAGTCTAACCCTGCACAGGCCCATAACCCGGATGTGACTCCGCTCAGCACTGCGGATGTCTCATGGCCCCAGAACTGCAGCTTGGTGCACCTCTTACCTCCTACACGACCCAGGTTCCCAGTCGGACAGGGATCTAAGAACAGACCACCCATGCCTCTGCTGCAGACCAGCGCAGGCTGGCAAGGCTGAGGCAGGGAGCGGTCCCTCTGCCCTTGTGCCCAGGCTGCTTGGTCTTCCCCCCAGCACCAATAAGCAAACCGTCCCAGTCAGGACCCTGCATGCCAAGCCCGAGAGACACGGCAGCCAGCCCTCCCATCCCACCCCCAAAGCCATGGAGCCCCAGAGCCATGGGAGGGAGGGGCAGCGGCTGGCAGGCAGACTGGGAAGGGCTCCCGGTCCTTCCCTCTGGGATTTGGGTCCAGGCAGACCTCACAGCTTCCCCAGCTCTCCAGTATCCTTAGCAGCACGCCTGCCTGCAGTTAGCACTTCTCAGCCATGAAGGCAGCCAGGTGGCTGCAGTGCCCGGCGGAGCACCTCTTACCTGCAGTCAGAACTCCACCTAACACGCTTAACCGTAGTGAAGTGGATGCACCTGTGAGCGCCCCATTCTGGCTGCAACCCCAGCCGTTCCCCGTTCACCTTCTCTGTCACAGATCACACACCACGTGCGCACAACCCCATGGCCCCTGGGCCGCCGGGAACTTCCCAGCAGCAATCCCTGGAACGCAGCTGGTCCTGGAAACACCGCGCTTGCTGCCCGCGCGGGGGTGAGGTGCGGGAAGGGAGGGGCGCTGCGCTCAGGCCGGGAGAGGCTCCGGGCGAGAGCACGTACCAGCCTGCGGATGTCGCGCTCGCACTCGCGCTTGATGCGGTGCACCTCGTCCTGGTGCGCCTGGTAGGCGGCGCGCAGGTCGGCCGCCTTGGCCTTGTCGGCCTGCATGCAGTTGCTGAGCGCCTCCTCCGCCTGCTTGCGCGCCGACTTGAGCTCCAGGATCTCCTGCTGCAGCCGCTGGCGCTCGCTGTCGAAGGCCCTGCGCGCCTCGTCGCGCGCCTCGGCCAGCAGCGCCGTCTTGACCTTGTCCGCCGCGCCGTCGCGCAGCACGTTGAGCGTGGCCTGCAGCCGCTGCAGCTCGCCCTCCTTGATCTTGGCGGTGCGCGCCGCCTCCTGCTCGTGCTGCCGGATGAGCGCCTCGCGCAGCGCCTGCAGCTCCTTGGTCTTCTCCTCGTGCAGCTTGGCCTTGAGCTCCGAGATGTAGGCCGTGTGCCGCCGCTGCTCCTGCTCGCGCTCCAGCTTGGCCTCCTGCAGCCGCTCCCGCAGCTTGCCCACCTGCAGCCAGAGCAGGGAGACGTGGCAGGGTCAGGGGAGATGCCCAGGGCTGCCCCAAAGTCTTGCTTCCTCCACAACACCTACCCCATCCTCTCCCACTAGGAAATGTTTCTGAGTTCCCCCCCTCCCGCCAAGAGATTAAAACACCTGGAGATGCAGCACTGCGCCTTTGCGCCCACATGGGCAAGGTCAGTGTTGACCGGCGCAAAGACCACCAGGCAGAAACCATCTCTCACAGGGGCTGAAACCTTTTAAGCCAGAAACACATCTCCAGGGTCCCAGACATCTGACTCCGGAGGTGGAAGGAGAGGGGACCCCTGCTGGGCTGCAGACACACCAGAACTTCTCCCAGCCTTAGGAAGCATGCAACAGACAGCTCCAGGACCTGCCTGAGCCAGGGACACCCAAGAGGCACAGCCACGTGCGACCCAAGGACACCTTTCCCCAGAGCCTGTGCCCTGTAGGTGCCAGGCCACCAGTCCTGCCTGAGTCTGCCCATCTCATTAGCAAACAGTCTTCACTTCATCAAATACACCAAGAGGGTGTTTGTGTCAAACGCTCCCAAATGCTTTCTTCAACCCTTCCAACACAATGTTCCATCAGATCCCTTGTCAGAGAGTGACATCACTCTCCAAAAAATTGCCACTAATCACCTCCGAGGGGCAGCACGTCCCCTGGGGCTGTGCTGTTAGTGTCACACAAACACCTGGGGCATGGTGCAGCTGGGGTAGTCAAGGTGGCCATGTCCGTGTGTCCCCAAGGCAAGGGGTTGGCCTGGGAGTTGGTGGGGTCCCTGAGGCTGGCTCCCCTTCCCACATCCCCACCTACACGTCTGCTGACCTCGAGGTCATGTGCAGGCACCCTAACTCCCAGGGCCTCAGAAACCGAGTCTGTTTGGAGCTGGGTCTTGAGAGATGTGACCTAAAGTCAAAGCTATCCAGGCAGCCACGCTGAACTGGGTGGGGCTGAGGGCCCAGTCCACTCCCCACCTCAGGACTGGACTCCACCCTGGGCAGCCCTGCTGCCACCCCTCACACAGTCTCCTCCCATGCTCCAGGTGCTACAGCAAGGCCTGGAGGCCACTCTCAGGAACTTGGGTGTGGGCCCTCGACCTTGCCAGGCACCCCAATTGCTGCATCCAACCCCTGGGCAAATCCAAATCTCCTCCCATTCCCATGCTCAACAGAACAGGAGGCTCCTCTGCATTCACAGAGGCCCTGGCTGGCTCTTCCCCCAAACCCATCCAGGCCAGAGCCAGCCAGGCGGCAGCCAGGACTATGGCAGTGATTGGGCAATAGACACATGCCCATCATGTGGGATCTTTAAGACCACCTTGAGCTGGGCAGCTGTGGTTACGCCCAGTATGAACTGAGAACACAGAGGTTCAGAGACTTCAAGCTCCTGGCCCAAGTTCATGAGGCTATCTGGGGGCCCAGCTGAGGGTTGAAGCCAGGACCCCGTGAGTCAAAGGCCTGGATCCCCTCTGCCCTGCACTGTGACAGGCTGGGCATGGTGGCTTCCAATAGCATATGCTGGCACCCAAGCCGGGCACTATCCTGCAGGCCAAACCGCTCGTGGCACAGAGCCAGGCCTGTCCCAGGCCTGTTGTTCCAAGTTCTGAGCACAGCCTCACCAGAAGGCACTGTTAGGATACCAACTGCAGGTTAGAGATTTCTGCGTGGGGAGTAAGTAGCTCGACCACCGTCATGGCCACCAGGGGACGGGGAGCAGATTCACAGCCAGCAGTCTGCACTCACTACAGACATCACCTCCATTGTCCAGGAGGGCAAGCTGAAACCAGGCAGACACGGTGCCATCCCCTCAAACACACATGCACACACACGCATGCCCAGGCCGACGCTGTCCTGAGGGGCCCTGGCCCTGTCCTCGATACAGACCAGAGGCCCACAGAGGCCTCCTGCCGCCCACCTTGCTCTTCTCCTGCTGGAACTCGATCTGAATGCTGGTCAGCTTGGCCCGCAGCTCCTCGTTGGCCATTTGCACGGCGTCCGTCTCCATCTCGGGCTTCTCGCCCTTGCTCCGCCCCTTCTTCGACATGCTTCCTCTGGGGCCCGGATGGAGAGAACCTGAGGCTCACACCCGCCCAGCAGCAGGCATGGCTGCCAGCGTCACTGTGCTAACCAGTCGCGTGGGGCTCAGCACATCCTCCAGGTAAACCACCATCACTTGGGATCCTGGAGATAGGAGTGAAACCAGATTAGCAGCGAGGCAGCCCCGGCACCCCCTAACCAGGGGCACCTATGCGCCAGCACCTGCCACTCAAGGCACTGGCTAGTGCTTCTCACATGTGAGCCGTAACCCCTTGGCGAGTTCCGCACACATCCACCAGATCTGCAGTGTTAACAAGTTTCACATGATGCTCCCAGGGGATCACAAGTTCATCCAGAGAGATGACCCCACAGACCCAGGTCTGCTCATTTCCATTGCCCGAGTCACCTGGGGGGAGGTGGTGGTGTGGTGTGGTGTGGTGTGGTGTGGTGTGTGTGTGTGTGTGTGTATATAGATATATAGTGGGATGGGGTTGCCCACAGTGCAAACCAGAGAGTACACCACTACCTGCCTATGTCTGGGCCTCCCGGTCACCTGCCTATGTCTGCGGCCTCTCTGAGTCTGGCCCAGGCACTGCCCCAGCCAGGCTCCCAGGACAGCAGGTTCCCCATTGCTTCCAGCTGACAACACACATGGGCTGAAGTAGCCATGGCCACAGCACCCACGTCTCCGCACTGTGCCCTGCAGCACAGCCTAGCCTGGGCGTGGTGGGGCCACCCTAAGCCTCACTGGCTGGCCCCTGCATGTGCCTCTCCCTGTCTCCCAGGTCCTTCTCCGAGCACCTCCTCACTGTCCCCAGCACTTAGACCAGGCATCTTGTCCACCAGAAGCCTTCTGCCTAGCCATTGACCTCCAGGTCGGTGACTCCAGCAGTCAGGATGGCTCGGGCAGAGGCTCAGTTACAGATGAGGGGTCATAGCGGGAGTGGTAGCCCAGTCCACCAAGGGGTCCTGTGGGAGTCTTCCCCAGCATGGCTGTAAAGCAGCTGCTTCCCAAGCAGGACCCTGTGAACAGGTGCAGAGAACGAGCTGGGGGGGCGGGGGAGGAGCCAAGTGGCATCTTCATGGGCATTGGCTAGAGCTTGTGGCCTGGGGGAACAACCCATCCATATGAGGTCGCAGGGGCAGGTGTGTGCCACAAAGGCTAAGTCACCATGCTAACTCCCATGTCTGACGCCACAGTAACTGGGTTGAGAGCCGGCTCCTCAGCCTCCAATCCAGCTTCCTGCTGGCGTGAGCCCTCAGAGGCAGCAGGTGAGGGCTCATGTATTTGGGTTCTTGCCACCCACTTGCGAGATCCAGAGTGAGTTATGGGCTCCTGGCTCTGTCTGCACCCTGCCCTAGGGGTTGTGGGCATTTGAGGAGTGAGTCAGCAGATGGAAGGTTTCTCCTGGTCACTCTCCCTCTGCCTTTCATATAAATGATTATAAAAACGTTATTTCTTCTTAAAGAGAAAATAATAACCATAGAAACACAATGGCAAGCCAACCAGCTGTGGCCCTGACGCATCAGAGGAAAGCCCAGCAAACGCAGCGGGGGTGAGGGCATCCTGTGAGGTCCCATGCAGCCTCACCTCCGGCTTGGTCTGCCTACACCTTCTACCCCTCCTACGGGACTTGGTCTCAGACACCGAGCAAAGTACCTGAGCTGCAGAAGGGCTTCAGCCCCACCCTCTGCACATCTGCCGAGCAGGGACCCTCTGCACATCTGCTGAGCTGCAGGAACATCCCAGTTCACCTCCCCAGTGACTCCAGGGTGCATCTACACACACACACACACACACACACACACACACACACACACACACACACACGAGTCCAGGCAGAAGGACCCATGAGGTGGAGGGACCACAGAGGTCTGGAGACTTTGGTTACAAATGACCCCACCCTGCTGCGTGTGGAAGGGGAAGGGCATGCAGCACTTCTGACCTGGCCCCTCCCCACACTGGCCAGTTGGGCACCCTCTCTATGGTTAGATATGGCCCTGTGCCTGACCCTTGGGGTCCATGGCCTTGCTCTGGGGTAGAGAGACCTGTGTACTTTTGATCTGTCATCATCTGTAAGACCACAGGCCTGGGGGAGGGGTTCAGAGATGAGCTTTGTGCAGTGGGCAGAGCACTCCATCCCTGGTTCGGCTCAAGCTCACTGCACACCTGCTGCACCTCAGGCATGGGATCAAGGCGGTGCAAGACCCAGCATGCTGCCCTCAGGCTGCTGGTCCCTTGACAGCCTAAGGTTCCTTCTGCTCAGACTCAGCTCAGCTGCTTGCCAGTGTCTCCAGACGCACATTAGGAGGAAACGTCCCAGGCGTTATAAACACAGACATATGGTTATAACGTGCTTTCTCCATGGGCCACCACCTCTGTCCCTAGGCAAGGAGGAAGAGGCCAAACCCCTGTCTCCTCCAGGTGGCAGCATCGCCTGTCATGGCCCCAGTCACAGGAACAGCAGTTTTCTCTGCAGCTTAGGACCACGGGCACGGCTGCAGGGGACCCCATAAGAGCCAGACTCAGCACGGAGGATGGTCCCAGCGCCCAGGGTTGGCCTCCACCCCTGATCCTGACACACCCAACATGATTTGTGCCAAACAAGACAAGTGCAGCCGAGTTCGGGACCAAAGGCTTCACTAACGTGGGTGAGTCTACAACACTAGCCTCATCTCCAGGGACCCCCAAGCCAGGTCCCACACTGTCATGCCACCCCAAAACAGGACCAGAGAAACTTCCAATTAGGGCAGCACTAATTGGAGACCCCCAAAGTCCTACGCCACAAACGGAGGAGGGGACCCTACAGGAGGGAGAGCAGGGAGGAAGGAGGGATGTGGGAAGAACTGAACCCAACTTTCTGCTTCTGGCCCAGCATGAGGAACTTGGAAGTCACAGCGCCCCCACAAGGTTAAAGGACTACCGTTGTCACACAAAACGGAAACCAGCCACTTTTCTCTGTCAGAGATCCAAGGTCCTTGAGCAAAAAGGCTGCCCCCAGAGGCCAGGAGACAGGTGGAAACGGAATGCTAACTCACCCAGGAAGACACTTCCGTGGGAACAGACCCAGTTTCCTCTGACCAACTGTACCCACTTGGCTTTCACCACAAGCAGCACTAAAACTACCAAGCACACTACAGAGCAGGGAACACGGCTCAAGGAGAAAGGGTTGAAGCTGCAGAACCCGACACCCTGGATCAACCAGACAGCTTTAAAATACCTGCAACTGACATGCAGAGGGCTTCAACAGGAAGAGCAGACAGCACGCAGGCACAGATGGGTCCAGCAGAAATAGAAATCCCAGGAAAAGACAAAAAAGAAACACTAGAAATCAAAACAACAATCCGACACCTACTGTCTTGGACAGGCTTGCTGGCAGACTGGACACAGCTGAGAAGTCAGTGAGCCTGAAGATGCTCCCAGGGAACGCTTCCAAACCAGAAAGCTGAGGGGACAAAGAAAAGCCTTGGGGGGAAAGTATAACAACTAGGCAGGATGCAACACGCACATAATGAGAAGACCAGACGGAAAAGAAATAGAGAAGAGAAGGAACATGAGGAATTCTCGACTCAATGAAATCATGCATTTTTCAAAATCAAAGTCAGGGCTGCCATTGTGGCACAACAGCCTCCACCTACAATACTGGCATCCCATATGGGTACTGACTGGTGTCCTGGCTGCTACACTTACGATGCAGCTCCCTGCTAATGCACCTGAGAAAGCAGCAGCAGGTGACCCAAGAGCTCGGCCCTTGCTACCCATGTGGAAGTCCTGGAAGAGGCTCCTGACTCCTGGCTTCAGCCTGGCCCAGCACTGGCCACTGTAGTCATGCAAAGTGAACCAGTGACGGAAGATCTCTCTTTACGTGTCTCCCTTGCCCTATTACTCTCTCAATTATAAATAAATACACCTTAAAAAAAGAAAGAGAGAGTCAGACACCAAACCACAGATCTTCAATCTTCGTCTAGACATCAAAAAAGAAAAATGTAACAACAACCAAAAGTTACATGTAGGCAAATCATATCCAAATGTTAGAAAACCAAAGATAAAAGAAAAAATCCTGAAATAGGTCAGAAAAGAGGGGGGAAAAACTCCTTCCCTGTAGAAAAGCAAGGTAAAAAGTACATTTGGCTTCTCTTCAAAAACCATGCAAGCAAGAAGGAATGACATATCTGGGATTTTTAGAGGGAAAAATTACACCCTCTGTCCTGGAATCTTTTATCCTTCAAAAGGGAAGATGAAACATGTAATGGTTCAGGCCAAAATCAAATCCAAAATACTTGTCAGGTAGACTGGAAACCAACGGGACTGGAGAACAGGTTAAACGGAGTTCCTGAGAGAAGAAAAATGACATCGCCGGGAAACTCAGACCCACATCAGAAGGGAAGAGCTTCAGAGGGAATGAGCGGAAGTGAGATACACACTTGCTTTTCTTACCCGGTGCACAGGGAACCACATCCCAGGACAATAACATCAACAGTGTTTCAACAATGACCATTTATGGAAAAGGGAAGTGAACAACAGCCCAGTTAGAGGAGGTACTAAAGGAGACTGGATACTTAGTACCAAGGTTCTGGGCATTCCACATGTGTCAGTTACTTGGTTTATTGTGTATCAAAAACTCTGCGCAATTACACTAAAGGTTTACAAAGAAGTACACCTGATATATCCAGAAAGAGAAAATGGAAACATTAAAACCACAGAAGGAAAGGACTAGAAGACAATGGGACGCTGTGACACGGCTGGTAAAGCCGCCACCTGTGATGCTAGCATCCCATACGGGCACTGGTTCACATCCCAGCCGTTCTATGAGGAAGATGGCCCAAGAGCTGGGGCCTCTGTTACCCAGGTGGAGTCTCCAGCCTGGCCCAGCCCGAGCCGTGGCAGCCATCTAGGGAACTAGCAGGTGGAAGAGCTCACTCCGACTCTTCTTCCCTTTCTGTAACCCTGACTTTCAAATAAATCTTAAAACAAGAACAAAAAACGTAAGACAAAACTTGAAACAATGCGGACGACAAATAGGAAATGGCAGCAAATCTTAGCTATGGATCTAGAGGTATCAGTAAGAACTTCAACCATCAACAAAACAGAGCTGATCACTGCTGCTTACAGGCACATCATTGGCCAAGTGTGGTCACATGACCCCTGCCTACTGCAGGGCACTCAGGAAATACAGAGAACTGGGTTACAAGGTTTGCCATCAGCATCCTTGAACACAGAGACACAGGACAAAGGCAGTGACTTCTGCCCCTTCAGAGCCACGCAGAAAAGGTGGGCGTGGGGACGGGGCACAGTAATTCCCAGCCACTGGGAATCTCTCAGTGTCAGGCAAAACCCAAACCTGCCCCCTTGTGAATGAAATGAAGTCCTCTATCATAAACTCAAACAGGTTAGAACTATATCATAGACACATACCTGAAATGCTGCAAGCCCAGAGAACATTCCATGCCACAACAAAAATGCATTAAAGGTCAAGCACCCAGCACACACGTGTGCCCTGTAGGTGGGGCCGGGACGCCAGTGGAGCAGGAGCTCCTGCAGGTGTGCTGAGCCGCCTCCAGCAGCCCCCACTGTGACAGTCTAGATCAGCTACTCTGTTGCTCCTACTCTGACAAGGAGGGAGAAAGAGGCAGGGCAATGCTTCACTGAATTCCTTAAAACCAAAACAAAAAGTTCTCAAAGAAATGAACCTTCCCTGTGTTGCGCATACAGACTCCCCTCCAAGGCTCTGCTCTTCCCTGGCCATGGCCAACAGTGACTGGAGTGGGGTATCAGGTTCCTTACAGAGCAGAACAATCTACGTCCCTACTGCCCATCAGCAGCACCATGCTCTCTCGGCCTCCTGCTCAACCAATCCTCCTCATAGGTTGTCTTGCAGGTAGTTGAGGTGGGGGTGTCTTGTGATCAGATCTGACCAATGAAACGTGGCAGAAGTGAAGTGTGGCGCCTCCAGGCTGAAGTATTTAAAAGCCATGAGAGGCCAGACGTGGGTACAGAGGTTAGGACTCAGCCTGGGGTGCCCACATTTCACATTTCTGAGTCCTGAGGTTAAAGTCTTTGCTCTGCTCCCCATCCAGCTTCTGACTAAGGCACACCCTGAGAGGCAGCCAGTGACGGTCCCCAGTTTTGGGTCCTTGCCACCCAGGTGGAAGACCCTGCAGTGTTCCAGGCTCCAGCATGACCACCCCTGGCTGTTATCAAGCATCTGGGGAGTGAACCAGCAGAGGAAAATCTTTCTGACTTTCCAATAAATGACTTAAATAAAAACGAAAGCACACATGGCTCCTCTCTTCTCTTCCCAGATTCAGAGACCTCAGAAGCCTCCTGTCGGGAACCAGTCCCAGTCTGGATGCCGTCTCCGATACCACCTCCCACCCCCAGGCTGGGATGGGGGCTTCCTTCCCACCACTCAGCCTGAGCTCTCAGCCCGCATCACACAGTGCTAGCCTGGCTCATATTCCCACCCCACCCCCAAACTGGGCACACCACAGTCCTACCTCATCCCCAGACTTGGCACACCACTGCAGCCAAGCCAACACTTGCCTCAACCTCCCAAGCCTGCCTTGGCTGCTGCCTGAGTCCAGGCAGCAGGTGACTGCCTGGGAAATGCACTTCTATTCATCCACACACGACCCTGCTGTAAGGAATGACTCAAACAGGGACTTCGAGGACTGACCCCACCATGCCAGACTCACTGCCACCTTGAGTGTTGTCTTAAATCCCCTAGGTCTCGGTCCCCTGGAATACCTTGTTACTGTAAACCTCCTAGTCTCAAGCCCCTTAAAGCCCCCTTGAATCAAGCTTAGTGACCTTCAGGTTTAAAAGGGGTTCTCCACCAATCCTCTGAGGTGTCCACCTACAGCCACATCTGCCAATCCCTGGCCCCACATTCCCTAGCTCCCTACCCTGAGACCATAAAATATGCCTCTTCCCTGTATTCTCTTCTTCCCTGCTGCTCTCTCTCTCTCTGCTCTCACCTTCTCGCTGCCCCATGCTACCTTCCTCACTAGAATAAAGGTCTCTCATGTGGCTCCCCTTCTGTGTCCAGCATCTTGGGTTTGTGAAAAAAGCTAGCACCTGCAACATCTTTGCACCCAAATGGATCTTGCACCAGGCCCAGGGATGGAGATGAGTCAGCTTGGATGAGGCCCTGCCCCTCTGCCGCCACAGCCTCCAAAGTTCACCTCAGTGAGCTCACCCGCCCAGAGATGAGCACGGTAACAGGGATCAATCAAGAAGACAGATTCCTGCCTTCCAGCTGAGGGCTCCTGACAGGACAGCACCGCAGCTGGCCCATTAGGGAGCAAGCAGGCAGAGGTGGCCAATGTAGGGCCCACATGCATGTTGGGAATCTGGGGTGCCCAGGGCAGAACAGCTCAGTTTCCTGGGGGGACACTCCACTCCCTCTCATGTTAGCAGCCAAAATGTATCCTCTCACCCCAACCACAAATCCAACTAACTGATTTTGAGTACTGACTCCTAGTGCCTTGGCAAGTGATTGTTGGGAGATGACTTCTTGTAAAGACATAACTAGAGGGAAACAGGATCCTTGGGGTAGGTCCCCAGCCAATACGATTGGTAGCCTTGTGATAACAGGAGATCAAGAGCCAACACTCAGAATGGAGGGCACATGCGGATACAGGGAGAAAGTGGCACCTTACAGAGTGGCCACAGGAGGCACTGGCCCTGCCCATACCTTGATTCCAACCCCTGCTGTTTAAATGGCTTGCTATTTTGCAACTGATCACTTAGTTATCTATTTCCTAAAGATTTATTTATGTATGTTAAGGGCAGAGTTATATATAGAGAGGAATAAAGATAGAGATCTTGCATTTGTTGGTTCACTCTCCAAATGGTTGTAAGAGCCAGGAGTCCTAAATCCATCCAGGGCTCTCATGCTGATGCAGCATCCGAAGTACTTGGGCAGCCTACCAATCTCTCAGGAACATCAGCAGGGAGCTGAATTGGAAATGGAGTGGCCTGGACTCAGCTGGTGCTCATATGGGCCATGGCGCAACCTGCCAGACCACAAAGTTACATCTTGACGTCCAAAGAATGCCACCCAAGGAGAGCAGTCCCGTTGCACCAAGCTGTCTGGGATGCTTTCGTATGCAGATCAGATTAATGAAGAGAAGGAGAAACAGAGAGAAAGGTCTTCCACATGCTGGCTCACACCCCAAATGGCTGCAACTGAGCCGATCCCAAGACAGGAGACAGGACCTTCTTCTGGGTCTCCCACGTAGGTGAAGGGTCCCAAGACTTTGGGCCATTCCCTACTGCTTCTCGAGTCACAAACGGGGAGCTGGATGGGATGCGGAGCAGCTGGGAAATGAATCGATGCCCATACGGGATCCTGGTGCTTGCTTGCAAGATTCAGCCACTGAGCCATGGCGCCGGATCCTCATAGCCCTTTTCTATGTAAAAATTTGCATCGTGGAGGGCCCGGCGCAATAGCTTAGCAGTTAAAGTCCTCGCCTTGAACACGCCAGGATCCCATATGGGTGCCAGTTCTAATCCAGCTCCCTGCCTGTGGTCTGGGAATGCAGTCGAGGACGGCCCAAAGCTTTGGGATCCTGAACCCACATGGGAGACCCGGAAGAAGCTCCTGGCTTCGGGCTGGCTCCAGCCATTGCGGCTGCTTGGGGAGTGAATCATCAGCAGGAAGATCTTGCTATCTGTCTCTCCTCCTCTCTGTATATCTGCCTTTCCAATAAAAATAAGTAAATCTCTTTTTAAAATCTGCATCATGGAAATGTCTGGGAGAAGCTAGATGGATGAGATTAGACATTACCTATCTCCATCCCCTCACCAGTGAGACGCCCCATGTTGGCCCTCATGTTGGTTTCCATGGTTACCCCAGCAGAAAGACCCAACCCACACCAACAGGGGATGGGCTGTGAGTGGACTGTGGAAGGAGATGAGGAATCTTTGAGCCTGAAGGTGACAGTGTGGCATTTAGCATGCATTGCAGGTGAAGGTCTTGGCACATCTGTTGAGCACCTTGGCAACATGTCACAGTAGCTTCCCCAGTGGGCTGCCCTGGCACCAGCTCCTTCACTCAGGGGCATTGTAGTAAGAAGCCATGAGGCTTCCCCAGTGGGCTGCCCTGGCACCAGCTCCCTCACTCATGGACATCATGTGAGAAGCCATGATGTCCATGGAGTATGTGACTCATGTAGCTGTTGATTGTGGTCGAATCCATCCTAAGAAAAAACAAGCTAGAAACCAGGAGGACAGCCCTGATGTCTCCTAGTTGACCCAGGTCACATCTGTTCTTTCCCCCTGTTAACATTTGTTCTGCTCTACCCAACCTTTTATCTCTGTCTTGCTTTCCAAGTAATGTAAGTGCAACTTTGAAATGGGCCTTAACAACAACCGGGCAGAACTTTGGAGCTGTTCTCGCCACTCAGTGAATGGATGAGCCTCCGTGTCTATGTGGGCCTTGCTGAGTCACAGGCGTGGTATATGGGTGAACACAGCCTCACCGGGATGATAATACTGCTTTCTGTATATTTCCCAGGTTGTGGGGTGGGAGCGGAAGCTGAAGTCCAGAAACAACTGACCACCTGCCTCGTGGCCCATGGCTGCAGCAGGGGATGGAGTTGGAGTTCGGACTGGGTCTGAGCTGGAGCTGGCCCTCAGGGACACTCCATTGCGCAGCCTTGGGCTAGGGAGTTGTGCCAGAGGAGCATAGGGGTGTGTGTGGGATCTATTTGTAGTTAGCATGAACACAATATTTTCTGCTGCTTTGTTTAAAATTGTCTTGTGTGTCCCTGCAGTAATTTTAGCTCATTTTCTGGGGCACCCTGGTTTCCATCTGTGTTCATGGGCAGAGCAAAGGAGCTGCCTTGTTGACAGAGTTTCCAGTTTCCTTTATGGAGAGGCAGACACACGGGCACACACACATGCTGAGCTGCCATTACTGGTTTACTCCTCAGGCAACTTGAGCCCTCACTGCTGCCTCCCAGGGTCTGCTCCACTTCCAACTCAGCTCCCTGGTTATGGCCTGGAAAAGCAGTGGAAAATTACCAAAGTCCTTGGGCCCCTGCCTCCTACATGGGAGACCTGGATGAAGCTCCTGGCTCTGGCCTGGTCCAGTCCCGTCCAGCCCCAGCTGCGTTGGTCAGTAGCGAGCCAAGGCATAAGAAATCTCTGTCTCATCCTCCCTTTTTGTAACTTTCAAAAAAGGAAATAAATTTTCTTTAAAAAAAAATCCAGGATGGGGGTCACCAGGATGGACCATGTCACCTCCATCCCAGATCCCACTGGGCTGCACAACATGGGGGGCCTGCAGATTGCCAAGGGAAGGGGATCTGGTGCCATATCGGAATAGGGGCCATTAAGAGCGTGTCTGGCAGATGTAGAATGACTTCTGAGGGGTTACAGGGAGCCAACCACTGCGCTCGCAGGTAATCGAGGGAACTAAAACAGGGTGGTTCAGAAGGGGTAACCTAGAGGGCATGTCTGGGTCAGGTCAAGGCACCCCTCATATGGACCAGGTAGCATCACCCACCACCTGCCAGCTCACTGGGCAGCAGGGCAGGTCTGGCCGGGCTAGGCCACAGTACCAGCGAGTGTTGGAGCAGGGGGTGGAACATCTCAGGCTGGGCCGCAGCACTCACCAGCATGTGAGAGAAACCAGGACTGGGGCAGATTGTGCAGAGGATTTGTAAGCTCACCCCGCAGGACTGCAGCACTCACTAGTCTGCACCAGAACTGGAGTGGATGGTGGACCAAGCCAGACAAGACCAAGATCCAGGGATGGGAGCAAGCAGGACTGGGATAAGCTGCAGCACCTGCCAGCACACACAAAGGCCAGGATTAAGTGTGGACAATCCCATGCTTGGTTGCAGCATCTGCCTACACACATCAGATCCAGGGCTGGGAGCAGGAATGGTAGGACAGTTTGGAGACTGCAACTCCCACTGGTGAGCATCAAGAGCCAAAGCTTGGGGCAGGCTGGGCTAGATCATAGCAGGCGCTCCAAAGAGGCTGCAGCACCCACCACTATGTACAATGACTGGGCCTGTGGCAGGCTGGGCTGGGCTAGGCCACAACACCCACCAGTTTGCCTAAGAAATGGGGCTGGGGCAGAATGGATCGGGCAGCTGCATCCACTGATAGGTACCCTGTGTGTTGGCTGGTGCAGGTGATGGGCCAAACCTGACTCTGCCGTAGCTGATGTACAGTCAAGTCTGAGGACTCCCCCGGTGAGACTTTGTGGGGGAAGCCCCAATTAGTCCACTGGATCCAAACCTGAGCCACATGGTCCCACCTGGGAGCACAGGTACCGGGACTGGACCGCCTCGGTTGCTGATTACCATGCAATCGAGAACATACCCAGATGCACACAACAGACATGAGAGGCAGCTCATCTAAGGCCACAGAGGACGCTGAGCACCGCATCAAAAGGTGGACAGCAGAACAGGTTGAGCAACTCAGCTGGCCAGGCTTTGCAGCAAAGGTCAAGGTCCGTGGATACACAGAAGTAGAGCCGGTTAGAAAGACATCCCCAACTCTAACACAACAAAGCTAACACCTCAGAATTAAGACCACTCAGGCAGCACAGCCTGAACATTCTCCCCACACTGGGATCTCGAGGGCGACATGAAATGACCTTCTCCATCCCCAGGCACTGGTGTAGTGTGACAGCAAGGAGCAAGCCCTCCTCTGTCCGCCCCCCACCCCACACACACACACAGCAGGGAGGTAAAAAGATCTGCAACATTTACCTCACCCACTTCCTCTACTCCTGGACCCTCCCCTCCCTAATCAGAGGCTGACACGGCATGCATCCTTCTCAACTTTGTAAGCAATATTAAAAATAAAATTAAAAACTGAAAGTGGGGGGGTGAGATCCAGAGTGTGCTGTGAAAGCAGCTTCGGAGAACACAGCAAAGAAAAGCGGCATTTACCCTCCCCCAGATGAGCACTGTTAGCATTTTCAATACTTCCTTCTAGAATTACAAAAATTGCCTTTCCATGCACTTCTCAAGCTCCTATCCACTGATCACTGCCTACTGGGTCTTTCCAACTTCACATCGTAATAAGCATTTTGTGAGATACTCTCAGGAATGCCGAGTACCACTCTGACTCACCCGTTCCCTCATGTGAGGTAATTGGCGATGCCTGGTGATGTGATGTATATTCAGAATTTCTCCCCAAAGAAATGCCCTTGTCGGGAGCCAGCCAAGCGCTGCAGTGTGGAAGGAGTTCCCACCTGTGCATTCCTGCATGCCCAGGGCTCAGGGAGCCAACCCGAGAGTTCTGTGGTGTGGTAACATTCTCCCGAGACCTGCTTCTTGACGGTTGGGTGTATTCTAAGAGATGCTCCTGCACCTTCCACCGGAGCTGGGCAGGATCTGCCAGGTTGTCCGTAGGCAGACTCAGCAACACCACACAATGACACGTTTTGATGTGGTTCCACAGCACCAGCATTTCTTTCTCTTTTTTTTTTTTTGTATTTATTTTTATTGGAAAGTTTTACAGAGAGACAGAGGGAAAGATCTTCTATCTGCTGTTTCACTCCCCAAGTGGCCACAATGACCAGAGCTGAGCTGATCTGAAGCCAGGAGCCCAGAGCCTCTTCCAGGTCTCCCACACCGGTGCACAGTCCCAAGGCTTTGGGCCGTCCTTGATTGCTTTCCCAGGCCACAAGCAGGGAGCTGGATGGGAAGTGGAGCTGCCAGGACATGAACCGGTGCCCATACGGGATCCCAGTGCATGCAAAGTGAGGACTTCAGTTGGCTACTGCGCTGGGCACAGCACCAGCTGTCTAAGCTAGTATCTCGTTGCTGCTATCCAAATGCCAATTCTGATACCTTCAAATCTGCAGTTGTGTCCTCGGACACAGAAAGCCCCAGCACACATGTGCTGCAGCCACACACAGGCTGTGGCCACACAGTCCTCGCTGCAGCTGACGCAAGATTCCAGGAGATGGGGTAGGAGAGCTCTCGGCACAGGCCTGGCCACAGTTGTGCTCAAGCAACACGGCCAGAGGATAATTTTCTAATGAGTCACTGAGGGACCTAAATGACCTCAAAGCATTTTTTTCAGCGATCTCAGAGATCATGGCTTGACCTCAATGTTTACAGATGAAGACACCAAAGGTGGAAAGGGTGACGTGGCGAAGCTAACAAAGGCAGGGCCAGTCCAGGTGCATGTGCGTGCGTGTGTGTGTGTGTGTTCGCGCACCCGTATGTGCCCCAAGAAAGCTCCCTCCATGCCTCCTGGGCGTGAACTGCATGCAGGACTCTGGAAGACTGAGACACATTTGGCTCCGCTCAGCCATGTGGCTCTGGGCCAGCTACTAACCCCTCTGTGCCCACTGCCCACGTGCAAGGAGAAAGAATCAGAGGTCTCCCGCATGAGCCAAACCGGAAGCGCCGTGGGAAGCAGCGAGCTGGCAGCAAGCGCACCTCTGTGCTTTTGCTTTGATTTTCCCTTGGACATGCCCATCTCAACACTCTATGATCAAATTCAGGGCTCCCAAACCTCCTATGTGAACCTCCTCTCAGGGGTCCTCTCTGAACTTGGGCCGGTTGAGGGTCCCTGGGTCCCCCGCCCCCCGAGTCATGAGTGCTGTGCACATCCCAAGATGGCGCAAGCACAGGTCTGCCCGATCCGGCCTGTCTGTTGTGGTTTGACCCACGATCCCTGGAGAAGTTCTTCAATGTGAAGGTGAATCGGGGCACCTGCCCTAAGACAGCAGCTCTCAGGGCGTGGTCCTTGGACTTGACTGGCACTAGCCTACAGGAACCATCAGCCCAAACTCGAGGGTTGGGGTCCCTTGCACGTCTGGGGCAATGGCTGTGGCTAGCGAGCTCATCTGCGGCAGGGATCACAGCACTGCCTCACAGGAGCACCTCCACATTCAAGAGGGAGGTTGCCAGGACCCAGCTCAGAGCCTGCTGTGTGGAGGGGCCACCCCACAACACAAGCAGAGGTCTGCTCTGCACAAACCACTGGCCTGTGCTGGCCCGCACATCCTGGATATTAAGAGTTGCAAATCTGACATTAACAAGCCCTGTAACAGCTCTGGCCTTGTCAGCTGCCCCCCTACCCCCTGCCAGTGCTGGCAAATGGCATGCATGCCAAGTCACCCCATCTGCCATCTGCCACTTTTGCCACCTGCACAGGAAGCAAAGCCAGGTCTATGTGGTTTCCAGGTGCATGAACCAAACATGGAAAGCGGAATCCACACCATATCCTTCCAAAGAGTAGATGCTGAGGGACACTTCCCGACTCACTCTGCGACGCCAGTGTCTTCCTGAAGGCAAAATCAGGCCAAGGCATCACGAGCCTACACAGGGGACAGGTGCCAACTCCCTGGAAAACAGCAGAAAACCACATCTACAACTATGTACCATGGCCAAGCATGGCATGTCCAAGGAACACGAAGGTGGCCCTGGATCCAAAACTCCACCTTATTAACAAAGGAGATGTCAACACAGGCAGAGAACACAAGACAAATCCAGCCACACTCCACGAGGAAAACACTCAACCATCTAGAGGTCAAAGGAAAAAGCCCCTCCCCAACCTGAAAAGAGGCTTCCATGAGACACACCCAGCTAGCGTCAGGGTCAGTGGCGAGAGATCAAATGCAGCCCACTGCGAGCCTCCCCCATCTAAGACAGCTGTAAGCAGCCCTCGAGTTCAGGGCCAGCTAACCAGCACCTGACCACCCACACACACCACTGTCAAGCTATGTCCGGCCCTGGGAACACCCGTACCCTCACAGAGGCTACTAGCCCACTGCCCTACAATCTCCCCATGTGGGTGTGCCTTAGGCCAAGCGCTGCTTCCCATGGTCCATGAGGCCATGCCCCTAAGCTTCTCCATTCAGCTTCTGGACCTGCACAGCTCTGTGCTTCCCTATAACCAGGCCACCAGGGCCGGCATCGCCTAGAGACTCATTCCTCTGCACTTGTTCATTCATCACACATTCTTCACACCTCTGCTCAGCATGGACACTGCTCTCCTACCTGGGAATATGAGGCAGACAAGCCCTGCCTCCCTCTATTGGTGGGCAGCAGCAAGGAACTGCATCTCCCAGAGAGGTGCCAGGAGGTCCATGACTGGCAGCCCAGACTCAGCCCAGCCCAGCCAAGCAGATGGCGGTGCAAGACAAACACCACACTGCCTTTGCTTGTCCTTAAGCAGACACTCCTCCCAGGACCTGGAACCATAGGAAATGGAGCCCAACTTTGCTCCATGCCCTTGACATTGGCCCAAGAACTCCACCCAGGAAACCAGGCTGGGTTTGCACTCCAACCTGACTTCAGGCTAGGGGCCTGGTCAGGACTGGCAGCTAAGGTTCCTGTGGATGGGGCAAAGTTCTGCTCCCAAGTACCTGTGCCCAGGCATCTCCAGCGTTCCAGGACATTGGGGCTTTTTGTGGCCCCTGCCCACCAAGGGTGTGAGATTCCTAAGCAACTCCACAGGGCAGAGACCCGACTAAGAGGGCTGCCTTGCTGGGCCTTTTATTTACAATCACAGTCTTCATTACAAAAGGAAACTCATGCCAACCAAAGAAACCGTTTGAGAGGCTCAGAAGAGAAGACTAAGTTAACTGCAGGCCCACAACCGCGCAGGGCCCCAGGGAAGGGACCAGGGTATGTCAGCCCCCAGCACGCGGGAGCACTCCATCCAGCCCCACTCGCCACAGAAGGAGGACAGCCCCGATCGCTAGTGGGAGGGCAGGGGAGTTCAGTGGAGCCAAAAGGCCAAGTTCAGGATGTCAGAACCACCTGGCTTCTAAGTCATATGCAGCTCCACACATGCTCCACAAAGAAAGGAACTTAATCTCCTCTCTTCCAAAGATCAAATAAAAAGGGAGGGGAAAGAGCTGATTTAGGGGAGGGGTGGGGAGAATCCCAGTACCTATGAAACTGTATCATATAATACAATGTAATTAATGAATAAAAAAATTACAAATCAAGAATTACAAAGGCTATACAACACTGACAAAATATTCTATAAACAATAAATAAATAAATAGCTAAACAGAAGTAGGTAATAAGAATCTTTGAAAATATTTACCTTTGCGTATATGTGGGGTACAGTTACAATGTTTTTCCCATTCATAACAAAAAATAAATTCTGCAGACAGTAACACAGTCTAGCAAATAATCCAGCATTTACATGAAATAAAGATCAATCAAATAAAAAAAAAAAAGAGCTGATTTAAAACTCCATACTGAAACCTGCTCACAAAGCCCGAATCAGAACAAAGTTGCGCTTCTCCCCACAGGGTCTTCTCACCCCCACATCTTTGCACAGCAGCCAGGGCCAGCTGTGGAGGGCAGGGCCAACCCCTTCTTCTCCGGCCGGTCCAAGCTCTCAGCTGGCCCCTACTTGGTCCCTCCTGCCCCTCCTCCACTGGCGGATGCTTCAAAACCAATCTCATGCTAGCTCTTTCACCCACTCCACACAAGGTGTGTGGACTGCCTGCTGTCGGCCGATCCACGGCGACGGTGCATGAGACCAGCAGTGCCCCACCCCCACAACTGCCTCCTACAGCACAGAACACTGGATTCCTGAGAGACTGAGAGACAAGTGAGCCACGGCCAAGCACAGGCCCCAGGCTCGCTGCTTCCTGCAGAGCAGTTTGGTCGCCTCCACGATTTTGGAAATAGCCACCCTCATTCTCCACACCCCACCTCCATTACGGAGAAACTGTCCCTGGAAAAAATACACCAAGGTCAGGGACAGGGAGACGGCTCCCGCCACAGCCTTCTGCCAGCTTCTCAAGGACAGTGGCCGAGGCTCACTGGCCTCCGGGTCTCTGGAGCCTGACGCAGCAGGTCCCCCTGCCCCCACAGCCCCGTGTGCTGAGCCGAGCGGTTTCTGTGTCCAGGAATAGACACCTGCTTTCGATCCCAGCCTCTCTCCGCAGCACGCCCACGATGCTGATGCGTGGAGTCTGTCTGGCTTCCTCCAGAACCCCAGAAAACCGTCGTGACACCCCAGGAGAATGGAAGCAAGATCTGCAGGAAACGCTCTGGACAGGTTCTACCGTCACAGCAGAACAGATGACTCCAGCCACACCCCAGGCTGCCCGTTCCACCCGAGCCACACAGCATCACGCTCTGCCCCGAAGCAGGCCTCCCTTCCCTGAGCTTGGCTGGCACACTCACAGCCCCGTGGGCGAGTCTCGCAATCCACCAAGGGTGAAAGGCTGCCAGACAACTGTGGGAGATACAGGTCTCTCTCTCTGTGAACACCAGGCTTCTCCTTGACCTTGTCCAGCCCCATCCACTGCCTCCAATACTTGGGCCTGGCACACACAAGGCCTTCTGTCATCTGCCCCTGCTCTCATCCCCTACCCCACATCTAACTGTAACATGGCCATGCTGACCTGCATATGGAGAGTAAAAGCAACAACCACCACACACACATCCCATACAGGACCTCCGCTAATCTCCACAGCCCACAGGGAAACAAATTCTATTATCATCCCCATTATACATGCAGACACACTGAGGCTCAAAGAGTTTCTGCAGCCTTCTCAAGGTCTTTAGCCTTGCAACAGTAGAGACCAAGAGCAGACTCCCAGCCCACGGTCTCACTCAGAATTATGCCTGCAAAGTCCAGGTACAGTGCCCATCATCAACCACCTTACCACCTCCAGCAGCGGTGCCATCAGACCTCACAGAGTCATGCCCCAGGGTCATGGCTGTGACACCCACCCTGGTTCTCACTCCCCAGGCATGGCCATCTGTTCTGCCTCCCATCCCATCCTCCACCCTCCAAGTCCTCTAGAGGCCAGAAGGGCTAGACAACAAACACCTTATTGCCTGCTCCTTAAAACACGGTTATTAGATAACCACACCTAACTCATGGTGTTGTCACTGAGCTAAAAGGGAAAGAAGTAAAAACAGCACAGTGCCCAGGCACATGACACAGCCTCCTGGTAAGCCAGCCGCTGTCACAGTGGCGGCTTTTACACGGTCACCCCTGCAGAACACCCGCAACAGGCAAGGGAGGAAGATTCGAGGACACTGGCATGAACGGCTTCTCCCATCACTCCTCACAACAGGCTTCGTGCATCAAGCTGTGCAGGCCTGCTGCACACCCCAGGCTAGAATTACACAGTGAACACCAGTTTAGTGTCCCCGAACTGAAGCCAGTTCTGACCCTGTCCACTTTCAGACAGCGTCAGATCCCACCGGTTAAGGGCTCATTTCACCAGACAATCCCCTACAAAACCACCTGTGCATGACACGTCAGCTACAAAGTGAGGTTCCCATGAGCCTCTCTGCAGCTGTGACTGCTTCGGCTCAGAGAAGACAAGAGACCCCTCACTTACACTGAGGGAATCTGCACACACAGCCCAGGGTGCACGCCGCATGGAGGCACACGGCGTGTCCAGGCCCTGTCCAGAGTGCCCTGTAGGAGACTGGCCCAGCATGTGCTGGAAGCTCCCAAACCACCTTCCTGGGTTTTGCAAAGGCCTCAGCTCAGGGGTACTGCTGAGTTTCAGCACGCCCCCTCCTGGCGGACAGTGGTTACAAGGGTGGAGGCAGACACCCTAACCTGCTTATGCCACCCCAGACTTTCCTGTAACAACCCCAGTCATCAACACAGGAAAACACAGTTTCTGGGGGGCTCCTGAGAAGTGTAAATGGCGAACCGAGATGGGCACATAGACCAGGAGCACCGCGGCCTCTGCAGGCACCACTCTGACCGACAGCAGAGAGCCGATGCCTACTAAGGTGGCCTGATGCGCGCTGAAGCTCTGGCCACCAGCCTTCACTGGCTCCACCTTGCTTCCTCCCCTCTGAAGGAAGCCACCTCCAAGCCCTCACCTAACCCCAGACCCCAGACCCACCCTGTGGCTGTGGATGTTGAGAGCAGGAAGCCAGGGCCTGGCATGGGATGTGTGAGAAGTGCCCTTCACACTAACACCCAGAAGCCTTTGTGACCCCTGAACCTGCATATTTCCACTCTAGTCTTCAGTATGGAGGTCTCCGCAGGGCTTTAATGGCAGCTGGCCTCCCTAGCAAGTTCAAACAGACCCACATCCACCCCCCACCTGCTGAGGCCAGTCTGTTCTGTAAAAGCCACACCCACACGCATCCCCCTCTCCCACCTGCCTGTCTACTTGGCCACTGCCTCCACACCAGCTCCTCCCAAGGTCTCCCAACACACGTTCTGCAAAGACTGACACCTGCTCCCTGCTCCACAGCACCCCCATTCCAGCTCAGACACCCCCACCTTCTTGCCCAGTCAGCCTTGGCTGCAGAGGTCTTCTGGACACAGGGCCTGGTCTCGGGGCAGACGGAGGGCAGGATGGCGCCTTGAGCTTAGGCCACACACACGGGCATCTGAAGCCCGCTCTCTCCCTGCTAGTTGTGTGGGAGGCAATTGTCACACCTCAGCCCCAGGTTGCAGCTGCTATGGTTTCTGCACAAAATGCCTGCAACGCCCGTCTGCTGTTCAAGTGGCTCAGCTCTGAGGTGCACACAGCAGGCAGTGTGACCCCAGAGACACAGAACCCCACAAAGTTCCTTTAGGCCCCTTCACAGTTTGCTTTCATTTGCATTAATACTTATCTTTAAAACTTCTGGCTTCTGGCTTCTGAATGTGATATACACACGTGAATCATGTGCTAGTTAGAGTTCCCCTGATACACACTAAAATATTTCTAAAATAACATCTACATGTGCACACACCATCTAAAATCTTCCACACCAACAGACAAGCATTCTCACTCATACGAGTGAACTTCAAAAAGTTCAAACATCAATTGGAGAAAAAAAAATCTGTGGGCACATACTGTGGTGAGGCAAGTTAAGCTTCCGTTGGGGTGGCTCCGTTCCACATCAGAGTGCAGGTTCAAGCCCCGGATACTCGGCACTTCTGGTCCAGCTTTCTGCTCACGTGCCTGGGCAGCAAGCAGCGGACAATGTCACAAGTATAGCAGTTCCTGCCACTTGTGGGGGGCCCAGGGAGAGTTCCTGGCTCCTGACCGTGGCCTGGCCCGGGTACCACAGTTGTAGGCATTTGGGGAGTGAATGAGCAGATGAAAGCTCTCTCTCTCTCCCTCTCTTGTCGTGTAAGCCTTGCTTCAAAGTTGAAACCACGCACAATGCGTCCTACTTCATCTGCGCCGTGGCGGAGGCGTCTCACACGCCCAAAGCAAAGCAGACCACCACCATCTGAAGCTCCTTCCAGCGCCAACAGCGGGGCTCACCACCTGGCAGACAACAAGCACTGTATACAGCTGGTGCTTTTCAGACGCAAGCTCCTAACCTGAGGGAGAGTCCAAAGTCTGTCTCTTTGGCCCCAGGCTATCCATGCCAGCCACAGCGAGCATTTGCTCAAGTTCACAGAGCTGGCAGGCTGGCAGGAGCCCCCATCCTGCAGCAGAGGTCACACAGAGAGGGGTAGGGAGCCAAGGGCGGTGGCAGAGGGACAGAAACTCTGGCAGTGCCAGGAGTGCTGTCTGGGAAAGCTGTCCCCAGTCCTTGGGTCCGCCTGCCCGGGGCCTCTTCACCCTGTTTTAACAAATCCATCATTTTCACATGGAACAGGAAAATCCCTTTGAATGTCGATCCCTCAATCCTACAAAGAATTTGTCTCAAACAGCAGGAAAGGTCTGGTGTCACCTTCCAATGAGCAGCGAAGACAGGGATGCTTTCTGGGCCCTGAGCGATCAGCCAAGGACTCTGTCTGACACTGCTAGGAAGAGTCAGACACGGACTTCCAGGAGGCCGCCCAGAAAATCTCCATGGTACACAGAGCCACCACACCGCACCCACAGCCCTACCACTACCAATTTACTGTCTAGCCCCTCTGCACAACCCTCCCAGCCAGGATGGAGCGCTGACCTCGGCCATCCCTACCTATCCATACCTGACGCCTCTGCCCTCTGGTCAGGCACAAAGCCCGTCCTGCCTTCTCCCCTTGAAGAACTCCTACTTGCTTCTTAAAGGCCCAACCCTCCTGTGGGAGGTCTCCCAGCACTGAGCACATGGGAAATGGCATGGAACTGGGGTCCACTCAGGTTTTCAGGAGGCTCCTTCTTTGGAAGTTCTTCCCCTCACAGGAGTAGTGAGCAGAGATCCCCAGACCACAGCCAGGAAGAAGGGATTTCTGGGGACACCATGCAATGAGCAGAGAACCTGGATCTGGGACCAAAGTCCATTCTGTGGGATCAACATGCTGCTGCCTGCTTGGCGGTTTAAGCCCAGGATCCCCTCCAGTGACCCGGAGGGCCCCAGGAGGCAGCACACTCACGGGTGCAGGGAAGCACAGTGCCTGCACCCTTGGAACTCCAGCACCTACCCTCACAGCTCACAGGGCTGGCCCCTGCCCGCAGCAGCTCTGCTGCAGACACACTCTGCGAAATCCTCACCCCAAGCCCAGGAAGGAGGTTCCAACGATCACCTTCCCACTTTAGGGACAAACAACCAAGGAGAGGTAAAGGAGCCTGCTCCAAAGACCAGAGCCAGCAGGGAGGGTTCGAATCCAGGCAGACTGGCACCAGGGCTGGCTACGGCAGTTGGAAAAACTCCAGAAAGCTCTGCCTCACGCTGAAAACTAGTCCAGACCCAATCCACCCCACAGACACCAGGGACATGCTGAGGGCGGGACACTCCCACACGTGCTGGTTACAACAGGCCCATATAAGAAAATAAAATACCTACTAAAGAGTCAGCAACCCAGATCACGCAGAACCATGGAACATTAGGAGCCACTGCAGCTGAAGCTGGCCCCTCTCATTTCCTCGTCTCAAGTCCACATCCCTTCGCCTGTGCATTCCCCAGGCCCCACCCTGGACCTAATGCATGGCAATGCGTGGGGGTGGATCCTGAACCGGCACATCTCACATCAAGGCTTCTGCACCGTCATTTTCCAGAGGCCATGCTGCAGATGCCTATGTACTGCCACAGAATGATTCAACTCTGTGAGGACTTTGTCCACACGGGTCCCCAGACGGCACCTGGCACAGGAACACTTAGTGACTGAATAAACCAATCGATAGTCTGCAGGCACGCACAAACACTGACTAGGTAGTGTGTGGGAGCAGGGACCATAAGCACTCTGCTGCACTCAGCACAAAGCCACACAGCAGCACAGCACGGAGCTGGACCCCCATACCGGGCACCCAGCACAGAGCCACACAGCGGCACAGCACGGAGATGGACCCCCATACCGGGCACCCAGCACAGAGCCACACAGCGGCACAGCACGGAGATGGACCCCCATACCAGGCACCCAGCACAGAGCCACACAACATCACGGAGCTGGACCCCCATACCGGGCACCCAGCACAGAGCCACACAATAGCACGGAGCTGGACCCCCATACCGGGCACCCAGCACAGAGCCACACAGCGGCACGGAGATGGACCCCCATACCGGGCACCCAGAACAGAGCCACACAGCAGCACGGAGATGGACCCCCATACCAGGCACCCAGCACAGAGCCACACAACAGCACGGAGCTGGACCCCCATACCGGGCACCCAGCACAGAGCCACACAGTGGCACAGCATAGAGCTGGACCCCCATACTGGGCACCCAGCACAGAGCCACACAGCAGCATGGAGCTGGACCCCCTTATCGGGCACCCAGCACAGAGCCACACAGCAGGACAGAGCTGACCCCCCAACACCAGGCACCCAGCACAGACTCAGGTACCAGCATAAAGCCAGCCCCAGCACTGGCTCACCAGCCACAGAGCCAGCCAACACTGCCACATCCCATCGGTCCTAGGAAGTACATTTCCCCACCATCTGACATGCAACCAGGATGTGACTTACCTTCAGTGTCCTGCCAACCTGAACTGGCAGCACCTGCCACCTTTCTTTAGTGGGACAAAGGTCATGACATACCTCCCAAGAGATAGCGTATCTTGGATGTCATAAACTACGGCTCCCGACAGAGTCCATAATTCAGACTTAAAAACTGAAGTCAGAGAGCCCTTAGCGTGCTCCCTTAAGATGGGCAGGTTAGAATCCAGGGCCGTCTGAGGGGAGCCTGCAGCCTCACGTGACCCCAGGCTTAGCTGCAGAGATGCAAATGGAGGGTGGGATATGCAAATGAAAGGTCTTTGTTCACCTGTTTGTACCTGGGAGACTTCCACAGCATCAGGTAGAAGGGCTTTCTAGCACATTCTAGCACAGGTCCTTCCTAGAAGCAGGCAGGCGGACCGGAAGGGTTATATCCCACTTGGCCCACCATGAGCACTTTGGAGATGAATCTCAGGTAAGTCTCAGGAAAGTGGCAGTGTCTACATAAATACAGGCAACGTGATGCTTAGGAAGTTACAAACAGACACAAGACTGCAAATCTTTAAGCAAAGCTTCAGCATCAGCTTTGTAGAACTTACCCTTTTGGCTAAAGTTCACACTTCTCTAACCTTTTCACGAGCCAGTGTTGTAGATCATCACAGCAACTGAGAGCCGGGGTGTCGAGGCTGGAATCCCAGCTCAGCTGCCCTCCCCCAGCAACCTCAGCCACACGACTGACCACTCCACACCTCAGCTGCCAGCGCCAAGTGCAGGTTCAGGTACCCACCTCTGGAAGCTCCAGCCCAGAGCACCACAGCAATGGGGTCTGAGGGGTGCCAGGTCCTGCCACCGCTGTGCGCCTCTGCAACAGCAGGTCTAGAGCCCGCGGTTTTCTTTCTACACTCTTTCTTTTCCTCGAAGGCACAAGCTGGCAAAGGCGCTGCAGTCTCACACGCACCCGGGCCATGCTTCCAGGGTGGCAGCAAGACATGCACCGTGGGCAGGGCCAGCGTCCTCTCACCGTGGGAGACCCTGGTCACATGACTCTGCTTCTCTCTGCCTCCCTCCCCTACCTGGACAGGGAGGAAGAGGAGAACAGGCACCTCCCAGAGCAGAGACCAGACCAGCACATCATGCAAGCTGCATGCATGCATCCTGGCTCTGGACCGTAGATGTTCCAGGTTCCCGCCGATGGTCCTAAGCACCTCAAGGACAAACCCTTCCGTTTACAGGCGCGGTAATAGGTGGCCACCCGTCCGCCAGCCTACTTCAGGTAAGGCGAACACAGGCCCCGGAAGGCTTCCCAGTGAATGCACAAAGACCCTAAAGGGCACACGAGGTGCTGGGGGCAGGTGCCCTGACACTCACCTGGTGCCCAGTGCAGAGGCGGCGGTGAGCAAATGCTGACAGCTAAACAGGGTTTGGGACTGGGATGAGAGTCCCCAGGAGGGCACAGGGAGGCAGAGGGAAGCACGCTAATATGGCAGAAGAGCTGCAGTGGGGCTACAGGCTGCGATCACAGAATCATCCAGGCCCCGACAGACAAGTCGGCATCCCCAGGATCCATGTTTCAGGGTTAGTTTAAAAGCTTCCAACTGGACTTCTGTTCCTCTCTCGGGATGAAAGGCAGGCCTGCTCAACAGGCCCTGAGACGGAAGGGGAAGTCAAGAGGCACATGCAAAGATGGCGACAGGCACATCAGAGATACAAGGCAAAAAGGCAACGACCGGCCCACAGACCCGGCCTTGCTGTTTCGGGACGGACAAAACTAGACGCCCACCTGGATCCCTGCGCAAAATGACTTCCAGGTATAAACAAAACCGGAGAAGCCGCAAACGACAGAGAACTTGAAAAGACTCAGGCAGGAGAGAGCAGGCCTGAGCACACGCACACCACACCACACAAAAAGCATAAACCTCTCTGGCCAGCGCAAGTGTCAGAAGGTGAAAGGGTTGAACCAGGAATAGATTTTAAAAAGCAAACACCACGTAGGCCCAGCCACAGGTCAATACCCTTCTTAGTGGTATAAGCACCAGGCCACATAGGCCGGGCCACAGGTCAATACCCTTCTAATTGGTATAAACACCAGGCCATGTAGACCCAGCCACAGGTGAATACCCTTCTTAGTGGTATAAGCACATACCATGTAGTCCAGGCCACAGGTCAATACCTTTCTTAGTGGTATAAGCACATGCCACATAGGCCGGGCCACAAGTGAATACCCTTCTTAGTGGTATAAGCACCAGGCCATGTAGGCCGAGCCACAGGTGAATATCCTTCTTAGTGGTATAAGCACCAGGCCACATAGGCCAGGCCCTAGATGAATATCCTTCTTAGTGGTATAAGCACCAGGCCATGTAGACTGAGCCATAGGTGAATATCCTTCTTAGTGGTATAAGCACCAGGCCAGTAGAAAAACCAGTAACAGTGATGAAGTAGCAATGTGTCAAAGAGGAGGAGGATGGGTCAGCAGACAGCAGTGGAGCCAGCCCTGTGGGTACCCAGACACTTGAGAGCTGGAGTGAGGGTATTCCCTTAGCACAGGGGCAGAGATGACTGGGAGAGGGCTGGCCCTGAGTACCGTCAGGGACACACTCAGGCACGCAGCCCATGCAGAGGTACACTCAGGCATGCACCCCAAGTGAAAGCCATAAGCTCAGACTATGGTGGCTTTTCTCAGCAGATGATAACTTACAAAGACAGGCAGGTGAGGGACTGGTCCCATAAATGTTAGAGAATACGAACCGCAGTGGTCTAGGGAGCTGCTCATCGCACCTGCTATCTGAAAGATGGGTCACAGAACCCCATTCTCCAGGGAAAATCCTGCCTCAGACACCCAGCAACAGCAGGGCCCTGACAATCAGGATGAGTGAATCCAGGAACACAATCCCCACGTGGCGGCAAGAAAAGGGAGGCTGCCTGGGAAGAGGGACGCATCAGGAGGGCAGGTGGGACACCGAGAAGAGGGACGCCTCGGGAGGGCAGGTGGGACACCGAGAAGAGGGACGCATCAGGAGGGCAGGTGGGACACCGAGAAGAGCGACGCATCAGGAGGGCAGGTGGGACACCGAGAAGAGGGACGCCTCAGGAGGGCGGGTGGGACACCACAAAAGCGGCAGAGACAGGACAGGAGAAGCGGAAATGGGAGGGGGCAGGCTCGGCCAGGAACACCAAGAAACTAAGTTAGAGAGACAGCCACGGCACCGGGAAGCCGAAGCCATGCTGACAGGCCTGAGGTACAACTAACGGGGTTCCCAGAGTTCCCCCGAGCCACGGCATAGGAGGCAACTGGCAAAGGACAGTCACTAGCTAATCAGAGGATGAGAGTGAAAGGTGATCCAAAGCAGCCAAGAATAAACCGAACGTCCAGGAGAGACAAGACAAAGGTGTCTGAGAAAGGATCAGAAGAAACTAGGAGTCCCTCGCGCCCCACCCTTCTCCCTGCACCTGTGCCCCAGCCTCCGCCCTGGAGCATACTCAGCCCATCTTTTTCCCAGAACCCCCTTCTTGATCCTGGCTCCTCCAGGAGCACCCAGTAGCACTGGTACTGGCCAGCATCCCTCAGTAACTCCATGGAAATGAGTCAGACTTTCCCCACCCCCTCCCAGGGGCTTCCAGGCTGCCTGTGCACACACGCCTGCTGACAGCCCCCACACTGACCCCAGAGCTCACGAGCCACAGCATGCCAGCCCTGTCCACTCATCCAGAGATCCTGCCCAAGCTCTGCAAGTGGGGAGCACGGGGAACAGAGATCAAGGCACACATGTCATCCAGGAGTGAACCCAGCGCCCATGCTGCTCCCAGTCTGACAGCATTCCACGTGGTGAGTGGGCTATCCACTGATGCAGACAAGACCAGCAGAGCCGCTCCTGAGGCAGCCCCAGCCTCACCATGGTGGAGGCTCACCTGCTCCACCAGTGCGCCCTCACATGGCCCTGTCCACAACTTCTCTGTCGTTGGCTGTAAAAATGGAGGGTTCCACGGTGAAACAGCACCACCTGTTTCCATCTTTAAACCCCTCTGGGACAGCAAGCATTTGGCAGTACAGTCCAGAACCAGCGCAGCCCCAGCCCCTGCCCAGCCCCAACCCAGTCTGGCCCCACCCCAGCCCAGCACAGTCCAGCACAGCCCCAGCATAGCCCAGCCTCAGCCGCAGCCCAGTCCCAAACCAGCCCCAACCCAACCCAGCCCAGCCCAGCCTCAGCCCAGCCCCAGCCCAGTCCCAACCCAGCCTCAGGCCCAGCCCCTGTCCTGGCTGTTGCAAGCTCTGTGAAGGGGATGAGCATATGGAAGCTCTGTCTGTCTGTCTCCCTTTCTGTTTGTCTCTCAATTTGTTTTCTAAATAGCTCCCTCTAGCCCCCAGGCAGGCTGGCTACCAATGGGTAAAGCTGAGGGGATAGCTGTGACATCTAGGACAGAAGACGCATCGCATCACCGGGTACGCAGGCTGATGGTACACAGAACAGCATCACTGCCAGCAAACAACTGCAAGGTACTCTGACAGCCAAACAGCCACAACCCCACTGACCATCAGACCACATGACCCCCCCACCTTTAGTCCCACCGCCCAGCCACACTGTCCTGCTGTCCCTCAAGCCAACCAAGAACACTCCGCCACAAGCCACTCCTCTCTAGAAGATTCTTCCCCAAATCCTTGCTTGGGTTTTCTCCCTTTCTTACAGGCCTCTGGTCAACCTGATCAGACTGCACAGCTCTCCTGAACTTAGCACACCTCCCTCCCCACACACACCTGCTTGCTTGTTATCCCCTGTCTCCCCACTGGGACAGGTGCTCCCCTCGTGTGGGAGGCAAGGTTCTCCAGGACCAAGAAGGGAAACAGAGGAGGCAGAAGACATGTGAGAGGGCACTTAGCAGGAGAGCTGGCTTAGGCAGGAGACCATCTGCAGCTGAGAACCTGGGCTGCAAGAGCAGGCTGGCCTAAGTCCTAGGCCTCAGAACCAGGGAAGCCAATGGTGCAATTCTGGTCTAAGGCCAAGGGCTTGAGATGCTGGGGATGTGGCGAGGGGCAGGGCACTGGTGCACGTCCTGGCATCCACAGTCAGAGGGCCAGAAGCCCTACTGTCCAGACGCAGGGCAAGGAAGGCATGTCAACCCCACAAGAGGAGCGGGGGGACCCTTCTCTCCTTCTTCATCTCTGTTTGGGTCCCAGCTGGTGTGGCTGGTGCCCCAACATGCTGAGGCAGATCCCCCCTCATCCCACAGACTCACACATCAGTACACTCAGCAGACACCTCACAAATGCCTGCCCAGCTCACCAGGTGGACCCCTTATGTCAGCCATCACCACGAAGGCAGGCACATAGCCCAAAGTGTCCCCTGCTGCGGTCCTGGACCCCACACACAGGAAGTGGGTCTCACACACCGAGGAGCATCTGCTCAGAGCAGGCCCTGGAGGCAAACTACAAGTAGACACGGGGCCCTCCTTGTCTTGGTGAAGGTATCCACTCAACAGGAATGACCCCAGGGAGAGAGAGGATGCCAGAGTAGGCACCAGGACTGGGGCCCTAGGAAGAGTCCCCAGGACAGGTGGCCCAGGGCTGCCAGACAATTGGCACCCCAGGAGCCAGCCAGCTGGGGGTCCAGGGCTAAAAGAGGACCATTCCTCAGAAGACAGCAGTTTCAAGTCCAGCAAGCATGTAAGCACCACTCTCACAGGAAGTGCACACCTCTCCAGCTGTCCAGCTGAGGGAGTCACCCACCTGGAAGCCAGGGGCCCTGAGCTATGCCCAAAAGTCTCAGGAGGATGTGGAGGGCCGACACACAGACAGCCTTACACTGAGCACACCCCAGCAGCAGGCCTGGCCCAAAGCAGGGAGGAAGAGACAAGCCATCCTGCACGGGGAGCTCCCCCAAAGACTCTGACCATGAACTGACACCAAGCTGAGTCCCCAGGTTCCAGCACAACTCTCTTCATCAGTCATGTCGGGGAGGACAGCTAGGCAAGAGCAATGTCGCACCTGCCTGCCTGGAGAGCCATCGTCACTACCCCCTCCCACCTCCAGCCAGGCAGACTCACTGGAGCCGGTCAAGGGCAGCAGGACTTCCAGTCACCGCCTCACCATAGCCAGAGACCACAACCTCCAACTTAGGAAGATGCTGGTAACACTCAACTCGGGCGTCTCCTAATCAAATCCAGCTCCAGGCCCAGCATGACTTCTGACAGGAGGAAGTGGCTGTGTCCCAAGAGCCTCCAGCCGGGCTTCTAAGGAGCTCACACACTGGGGGGACACTCCATGTTGGCTGCTGTCACTGCCAAGATCTCTGGAGTCCTAGTCTCCCTCCAGCCGCTCCAGCTCTACAGAGCTGTCCTTCCAGCCAGGCTCCCAGGCCCTGAGCCTGCAAGTTCAATTGCATTTCCCCTCTCCCTTGCCTCCTGCCAATTCGCAAGACCTACTAAAGTCAGCTCTCAGACTGGGCATGGCACGGACCTCTCCAGCCACCTCCCTATTCAACTCTGCACCCCCAACTTCTCCACCCTGGGACAGTCCATTCTTACAAGGCATTAGGATCCTATGTGACCTGTGAATCCCAAGGAGCCCACACCTGGATTAATGCTCTTCATCACTGTCTGGAAATTCATACCTCATTTTGAATGGGGTGCCTTGAAAACTCCAGTCAGTCCTGACCACTGTAGGCTCCCCTGGGCACGTGGCCGGGCCCTGTGCTGTGGCATCACCCGGGTCAGCTCATTCATCCCCCCACCAGCAGGGTGGCACCAGCCTTCTTCTGTACATTTGACCTCCCCAAGGACAGGCAGCTGTCTGGGGTCTCTGGGATGGCTTATATTTCTTTGTGAGCACCTCGACTGAGAACAAGGAGATAAGCAATGCTGTGGCTTGGAGCCTGCACAGCAAGAGCTCAGACCCAGCTAGAACCTTCACATCCCTAGCCTTCATCAACCTGAGACAGCAGCAACGTGCACATGGAAAGAGGCCAAGCGTTCACAGCAGCCCTGGGGTTCCCCTAAGACACGTAGGCGGCACACCACGAGGTTCGCAGCCACAAGGAAGGTGCTGTCTATGACAGGACCCTCCCCCTCCACACCCATCAGAACATCCAGGACAGCAAGCCCCATCGATCGGAGTGCTGGAGACGACTCAGAGATGCCTGTTCCCTCAGGCACTGCAGGCAGGGACGGGAAACTCCACAACTACCTCAGACAGTAGCCTGGCAGGTGCACCAGACACGAGACGTGGAGCTGCCCCAATGACTCAGGGATCCTGTTCCTGGGGAAAGGATGGAGAGAACTGGAAGGAGATGCTCGCACTGATGTTCACAGCAGTGTGAGTCAGGGTGGCCGACACAGAAACTGTCCCAGCATCCGTCAACCAAACCGTGATGCTGAACATGCATTTTACGGAACAGTGAACACCCCTCACAAGGAACAAAGCCCTGGTCCATGATACAGCATGGGGGAACCAGGACAGGACTAAGCCAAACAAACGAAGCCAGGTACACAAGGCACCACACAGCACAGCTGCATCAGTCAACTGTCTACAACAGGTGCAGCCACAGGGGCAAACAGAAGTCGCGGTTTCTGGGGGTAATGCAGAAGGGAGGGAAGGGAAGCAGCTGCCAACAGGTGAGGGGTCTTTTCAGGGGGAGAAGAAATGTTTCAGAATTAGTGGTGAGGGTTGCATGGCAGTGGGGACACATAGAGAATTCACACAGGTGAATGGTGCAGGACAGAGGGTGCCTTTGGGGCTAGTTTCATGGTGAATTGTATCTTAATGAAGTTGCTGATTATAAAAATAGATACATATATACTAGATTGGTTGGTGGTCCCCCAAAACCATGCCCTTCTTGGCACCTCAGAACATGACCCGACTTGGAAGCAGAGCCTCTGCAGACGCCAGCCGAGAGGAGGTCATGCTGGCACAGGGTAGGCCTGTGATCCATGTGACCACTGCCCTAGTAAGAGGAGATGGGGAGGCACAAATACGGGGCAGGCCACATGATCGCACGGGAGAGGCCACAGTGATGTACCCACAAGCCAAGGAACCTCGAGCACTGCCACCACCATCAGATGCCGGGGGAGCGGAGAGAGGGCTGCCCAGGGCCTGGAGAGCGAGCACAGCCTCGCCAGCACCCAGGCCAGGGCTGGGCAAAGTTCATTTCTGCCAGAAGCTACACGGGCAGCAGCAAACTCAGGCTGCAGCCCTTAGGAAAGTCATGTGCACATGCCTCTGTGTGTGTGTGTGTGTGTGTGTGTGTGTGAGTGTGTGTACATATACTGAATAACACTGTTGCTCAGATGGACTGACACCTATCCAGCAAATGAGTCAAACACCAAGCCTTGCAGCTGACAGGAGGCCAAGTCCTTGCCCAAGTCAGCCAAGGGCAGCCACAGACATGCAGGGACAGAGACATTCAACCCTAGCCTCAGGGAGCAGCCCGGGGATGTGGGCATCAGGCGCTGGAAGGCAAGGAGAGTAAGGCCCAGGGTGTCCAGTGTTCAGTGTCTTGCAGCCTCATAGCCTACAAGAGCTGCCGGCCCCTCATCAAAGCCCGCACTGGCCGCGTGCCACGGACACAGGGCAAGGAGGCAGTGGCGAGTCCTACAAAGCCATGGTAGGCAGGAACACAGCCCAAGGCATCTCCTGAGGGGCATCCCCACCTCCCTGCTGCCAGCTGGCACTTCCCATACCAACCTACAGACGCCTCAGAGTCAAGGATCCCAAACTGGGCTCCCACGTCCTCCTCCCAAGCTGAGCATCTGCTGCAGCCCCACTGGTTCCCAGGTCAGACCCGGAAACACTCCTTAGGCATGAGAGCCTCAGGCCATCACCTCAGAATCTACAGAAGGCTACGGACCCTCAGCACTCCTGCGGCAGCGAGATTTGAGGGTCCTGACACACAACCATCCATGTCACTCAGCCCTCACTCCTGAGTGGGCGCCATTGAGGTGAGTCCTATTTACAGAGCCACATGTGTATCCACAATAGAGCGCGCACACACACACACACACACACACACACACACACAGCAGCCCCAGGTGAGGCCACCATCTTTGCAAGTACCTGTGTACTCTGTACAATAACGAAACCGCCTAACAGCACATTGTCCAGCAAGATAGCACTGTGGCTTCTTTCTTCTACTTCCTAGACAACTGTGAGCTCAGGAGATGCTGCCCAGGTGGACAGAGGTGCCATGTTCCCCACTCCAGGAGAGCACAGGCAGAGTGTCCTTCTGCCTGCATCAGGGCTCTGTGGCTGGCTGAATGAGTTCAGGGTGCCTGATTACTTCAGCACTGGGCTCATGGCTGCAGGTAGGACAATGGGGACAATGCCTGCTACCCATAGGGCACTGCACGTACCCTTACAAAGGCACGCAGGCACTCAGAAGCCAGGCACGATTGACGTTCACCATCAGTAAGCAACAACCAACAGAGAAACACCTTCCCCTTGTTTCCCTGAGTTTTCCAAATAACACCAACCACTCCTCCTCACACGATGTGTGAATTCCCAGCCCAACTCAGGCCAAGCCTTTGAAACATCACTTCCACATTTCCCAGGATCCTGCCATCAGACATGCCAGGAGTTGTCCGGGAAACTGCTCCAAGCAAAGAAGCCTCCTCCACTCAGCCTGCACACACCAGCCACCAAGCCAGGCCCCAGCAGAGCATCCTGCCCAACTCCCTGCTCCCTGATGCCGAGCTGGCCCCTGAACTGCCCAGAGGAGCTGCACGAACACAGAAAACAAGCAGCTCCACTGAGAAGGAACCTCGGCCAGGCCTACATCGCCAGCCTCATTCCGGGCCGCTGGCTGGCCCTGGGGAGGAAGCAGGAACCGGCCGGCACGCATCGCTCAGCAGCTGCAGCCAGCTCGCCAGCCCAGCCAGCAGCACAGGGTCAGCCAGGGCACAGGACGGTGGGGTGGCCGCGACCACGTTCCCCTCACTGACCTCCTGGCTCTGGCTTCACAGGGCCAGGGCAGGAAGCTACATTAAAGACCTGCCCACGTGGCCTCCTTGCCCAGGACGCCCCCTGCCCGGGGCTGTGCATCTCACCGGCTCCCCATAGGAAAGCAGGTGGGGAGGCAGGCAGGCGTGGCTGGCACACACACACATACACAGAGCTGTGGCACCCTGGCAGGTGTGCACACACACACACACACACAGAGCTGTGACACCCTGGCAGGTGTGCACACACACACACACACACAGAGCTGTGGCACCCTGGCAGGTGTGCACACACACACACACACACAGAGCTGTGGCACCCTGGCAGGTGTGTACACACACACACAGAGCGGAGGCTGTGGCACCCTGGCAGGTGTACACACACACACACACACAGAGCGGAGGCTGTGACCCCTGCCACATGGACAAGGAGCTACTAAAGTCAAAGTCTACTAAAACAGAGCAGGGAGGTCGTGCAACAAGGAACATGGGACAAAGCCCTGGAACAGGACACTGAGCACTCAAGGGAGTCAGGGAGACGCTTAAGGCTACAAGGAAAAGATAGTGTGCCCAGGCACTTCAGACTTGCTCCCCCAAGGCTCACGGTTGGGGGGTGGGGGAGGGGACTGCTAGGGGGTGAGGGGACTGCTAGGGGGTGAGGGGACTGTCTGGGGGAGGGGCTGCAGGGGAAGGAAGGGGCCCCCTGAAGAGGTTGCCTGGGAAGGAGGGGTCCGCCTGGGGAGGAGGGGCTGTCTGGGGGAAGAGGGGCAGCCGGGGAGAGGGGCTTCCAGGGGAGGGAAGGGGTCCCCTGAAGGGGGAGGGGGCTGCCTGCGAGGGAGGGAGGGGTCCGCCTGGGGAGGAGGGGCTGCCTGGAGGAGGGGCTGTCTGGGAGAAGAGGGGCAGCAGGCGAGAGGGGCTCCTGGGGAGGGACTGTCTGGGGCATGGGGCGTCCCAAAGCCAGACTACCTGAGGCCATATCCTCTCTGGGCAGAGGTCCCCCGGGGAGCCATGGGCATTGGGGGAAGCAAAGCCATCCAGGAACAGGGACCAGGGAGCGCTGCCCAAGCCCAGGTTCAGCCCTCTGTACCAAGCCACAGGCTGCAGGAGGCAGCACCACGCCACACCTCCCCACCCCTCCCAGCTGACAGACTAGAGGCTGGGAGGTACAGGACCTCCAGAGGGACACATGGGGAGACGGAGGCTGCCTCAGCGGAAGAACTCGTCCAAATGCGCCTGGACTCGGGGCTGTCGGCGGGGTCCCCCTTCATGGCGGCCCACTCCCACCTCCAGCAGCACTGCCCGGCCTGGGTGACCTGAAGGGACCTACTCGCCATGAACATGGACCCCTGCCTGGACACTGGACCCCCGCTGTAATGGAAATCCCGGGTGGAGAGAGGGTTACAAGATGGAGAAAACACTCCGCCAACAGGGACACAGGGGTGAGGGCTGGGCAGTCCGCCGGGTGGTGGGGGCTGAAGGGGGCAGGCTCTCGATAGCCAGCTACAGGCAAAAGAGCCCCCCAACACCAGACCTGCAGACCCCAGGAGCCTCTGAGTGGCTCTATTCCCTACACCTCGCCCACTTTCATCAACACAAGGTCCGCTCAGTGCCATAGGCCTCACCCAGCCTCACTTCCACGTTAGACGTCCTGACTCCTCCCTTTCCGCTTCCTGTCCTAGCCCTGCCCCTGACTAGCGCTCCTCTGCATCCGGTCCTGAGATGGAGAAAGGGGAGAGGAAGCAAACGGAAGCCCAGCCCTTTGGCGTCATTGGGCACGCCCACCCCAGCAGCTTTTGCTTGGTTGGTAAACCCGCCTCTTCACTGGTCACTTCCCAGGATACAGCTGCGCCCACCCTAACCCATGGGGCCACCTGTCCCATGCTTGCCCTTGACCCCTGCCCCCAGGACACACCCAGTCCCCAATGCACCGCCCTCACTGCCCCCCCCCCAGCTGCCCTGAACTCCCCAGCCCCTGCAAGTGCTGTCAGCAAGACCAGGCAGCTAGGACACCAACCCACATCCCACCCTCAGCACCGCCCTGGGCGGTGAGCAATGTGACCTCCAGTTCAAAAACAGGAAGTCACTTGTCCAAGATCCATGGCACATCAGTGGCAGAGGCAGGACTCGAACCCAGTCCGTCTGGTGCTAAAGCCAGTTCCTTACTGCCTGAAGAACGCTGGCAGCTCTGTGTTCCACCCCCAGGACCATCACCACACCCAGCAGATTCTTAGAAGGCATCCAAGAACATTCCAAGGCTGGAGAGCCAGGCCCCTCTGCACACCACGCCATGCACCCCCCACCCCAGCACATGGACAGAAACTTAAATGCCACTAGACAAGCCCCAATACTCCCACAAACAGTGCTTTCATGAAACGCTTCCAATATCCCCAGACAGCCACCTCCCCATCAAACAATTCCTGATCAAACCGCCACTTGTAAGAGGCAGCACCCACACACCACTGCCATCCCACAGAGGACACAGAGCTGCCTATTGCATCCAGGAGAAGGTGGCGAAGCTTCCCTGGGGACACTCCACATGAGCACTGGCTGTTCCTCCTCGGCGTTGCAAAGCCTCAGAAGGTGCAGAACAGATAAGCTAGGAGGTGGGAGTGGTCAGCAGGTCAATAACAGATGCGAGGACTAGGCTAGGTGACAGCACCCACCCAGCACTCACTGTATAACTCAACCAAACATGCATCAAACAGTGCAACAACCACTAGCCATCCATCTCTCCCAAGGTCCTCTTCCAACGATGCAGAGTTACCCAAAGCCTGTGACTGGGGCATTCCCAATGTCCGATTTTAGTGTCCCAGCGGGACACAGTGAAGCACCTTGGCCAAGATGAGTCAACTGGCAAGTAAGGGCAGCCAGGAAGTCCAGCATTAGCAGCCATATCCTTGCCTGCTCTGCCACGTGGCCTCCAGGAGCCAGACCCATTCGATGGAAGGCCGAGGCATGAGGTTAGCTAAGCCCAGGCCACTCTACATATCTGGGAGGAGATGCCCACTCCTTCCCAAGTGGGGAAAGACCCCAGCTGCTTCATGCATATAACCCTGGTGCTCACAAGTTTTTGGACGAACACGAATGATTTTCTTCATTTTATGGGAAATCCAGTAAAGGGTTTGCTGAAGTTCCCACTGGAATGCAAGGCCTTGCTCTGCCACCTGCTGGTTCTATCTGCTGTCCCCCAACCCTTTTCAGATGCACAAGCTCCTTCAGAAGTCCCAGAAAAGGCCTCGGGCATCAGACACTTCTGTCCCACCTCTACAGAAATGAGTCACCAGGGTGGCAAGAGACCACACCGTCAAGAGCAAGCAGGGGATGGTGCCAACTTCTAGACAAACAGCATCTTCTTTATGAGTTTCCACATCTGTCCACACGGTTGCTGTGCCTGGGGCACCCCTCAGCAGACAGCGACCCAACACCTCACTTGGGCACAAAGCTGTGAGACCAGCTGCTGGGGACAAGGTACCTAGAATCCACTGGTGCCATACCTTCTCTCAGGAACATTGCTCCAAAAATGAGGCAGCAAGATGCTGACCCCACCAGTGACAGATCAAGAACCCAAAGAGGGACACTAAAGACAGGCTGGGGGGCTCTGGCCTAGAGGACCCTCCCCCCTTTACCGCCTGGCTGCTTTCGGGGGCTGTTGGCTCAATAGGTCAGCAATGACATGAGCAGATGCAGACTGCACAGGGCTGGGTGTGCTGCTGGCTCCCCACACCCTTGAGGAATTCCAGTGGCATCAGGATAACACTGTTCTGAGCTCAGGCTCCTGCCCCATGCTGGGCACGAGGGCCTCAGATCTGAGTCTCATACAGCCCTGTCCTCCCAGAAGTCCCAGTCCACAGGGAAGACAAGAGCCACACAGCATGAGCAGGGTGTGACAGAGGTGCAGGAGGCACCTACCCATGGCCTGGGGGTGGGGCAGGATGGAAGAGGAAGTGCCCAAGGAGGTGATCCTAGGGACGGAGTGGCACACAGGAGAAGGCATCCTGGCAGGCACCAAGAGACAGTTATCTTAGGGAAGATAAGGGTCCTTGTCAGAACCAACGTGTGTGCCCTCCCCACTCACGTGCAAGGCGGCCTTGGAAAAGTGATCAGGCCAAGGGGGTGAAATCCCACAGCTGCGGTAGCAACCTCAGAGGAGACCACTCACTTCCACTCGCTCTCACCAGCACGTGAGGGCACAGTGAGAAGATGGCCACCTGCAAAGCAGGGCAAGAGTCCTCATCAGGAGTGGGTTCCCTTGAGCTATGGTGTTTTGGTTGTAGTGGCCAAAACTGACCAGGACAGTGTGTAAGGGCGGGAGTGTCAACAGATGAGGCCACCACACTTGGCAACAAAGACCTTGTGCTCCACCCCCAGGCCAGTGCACAGTGCCATCACAGAGGAAGGTGCACCTGCCCTGGTTTAACCGTTCCTCCCCCACCCCCTGGGACACCCCCTGTAACTGTAGTGCCAGCACAAGGGAGCAGACAGGACCTGCAGATGCTACTGCAAGGACACGGAGCCTGCCAGATCTGCTGAGACAGTAAAGCGAGCCCAGCTCTAACCGCAGCTCCACCTGCAGCCCCTGGCTCAGCCAGGAAGGCTCCTGGAGGCTCCGGTTTGCCATGCCCCCGCCTTCCCAACAAACACGAGAATGTGCAGAGAAGAGGAGCAGATAGTCCACTACGACACTCGGAGCAGGTGACAACAAAAGTCACAGGTGTCACGTTGGAGGGGTGGTGGGCGACACCTCCAATGGAGTGGAACCATTGGCCCTCAGGTGCTGAGAGCTGGTTTCAGATCACACCCATGGAGCCCTGGTACTCCCTGAAGACACTTGGGGTGGGGCTCAGGGGTCCAGAGCCACACATGATTATTCTTCCTTGTCCGAGGTGTAGTAATTTCAACTGCTGACACCTTGTACCAACTCAGGCGGGCTACACTCAATGTTACCCTCAGGTCTGCCACTGCAGGGACCTGGGCTTTGTGTAGTCTTGGGGTATAGCCTGCTCCAGTGTGAATTTGACCCCCAAACAACTCTTATATTGGAAGCCACGTGTTGAGAGTGTTTGGGGGTCTTTAGGATTATGGGCAGTGAGGCCCCCAGGGCCACCCCTGTGGCTGCTGGCGAGGCCCGTACTAGCACACTGGCCCTGCCTTGCCCCATGACACCATCTGCCATGCCTGCTGAAGCGTGCAGCCCTCACCAGCTGCCGGCAGCACATTCTTGGTCACCCCAGGCCACAGAAGCGTTAAGCCAAAGACAAGTAAACCTCGATTCTGTCAGTAACCCAGGCTTGAGAAGGTCTGGCAACAGAAAGCAGACTCACACACCACCCTCCTACCCTCTGTTGGAAACAGGACCTAAGACAGCAAAGCAAGTGGCTCACAGAAACGTCACCACGGGCACGCATGGCACACACACTGCCAAATTCCCCAACTGCACAATGCCCAGGAGACGGCTCTCATCGGCTGACTGTCATCAGCTCCTCGCTGGTTTGCACGTTGGGGCAGGGTGGCTTCACTGTGAGACAAATTTTGGGTATGTTTTTATAGATACTGCATTTTGCAAAGGGAGGAATGGATCCAGAGAGAGGAAGATGTCACTGTCCCATGGTGTGGCCCTGTCCACTGGGCAGAACCCAGGCACCTATCATGGCAAGCAGGCCCTCCGTACACCGACAACACCGGCTGCCACCTCCCCTCCTTTTCAGAAACAGCACACCCTTCTGCCCCCCACCACAAGGAGGGAGAATGCAGTGCCACACACCCCTGAGCAGCCAAGGGCAGCTGGAGAATTGATCCCCCCCCCAATATTTACTGAGGTCTGCTCCACTTACCTGTGAATCCAGCAACAGCAGAGACACCGCCTATGGGACAGCACCGACCATGGGGAGGGGCTTTAGAAATAATGACTCAGTACAAGGCCAGCGCAGCCACCTCTGCCTGTCCTGCTTATCACAAGGCAGTGCGGGGTCCCTGACCCAGGCCAGGATGGCAGGTGACCCTCCTGCCGGCCGCAGGCCCCACTGTGACAGCCCCTTCACTGACCTTTCCACAGCATACCCTCATCCTGCTGTAGGCACAGCCTGCACCGCAGCAGCACGTGGGACGACACTGGGTGTCTCTCACTTCACCTCCAGGGGCAGTCAAGTCAAACTGCGCTGGCCAATCACAGGAAAGAGAGAAGGAATCAGGCCAAACGCTGTTCCTGAGGTAGTGGAGATGAACTAGACAAGCCAGCACCCTGGTTAGAGCTCTAGCAAGGAGAAGGAAGCAGGTGTGGTGAGAATCACACAGGTAGGTCCACAGGTGGCAAAGTGACACACACCTGTACACCCCGCCCACCAGCAGAGGGGAGGGGTCAGCCCAGGGCCAGGCAGGGCAAATGGGCAGGACGCAGACTTAAAAAAGAGAGAGGGGGAAGGCAGAGAAAGGGCAGAGTGAGCTGAAATGAGGAAGCTGGGCACAGTGGGTGAGGAAGTAGAGGGGTGAGGAGCGAGGGGCACGAGACGGGACAAAGCAGGGGCCTTGGATGCCCGAGGTCCGGGCGGGAGCTGGACTGCCACGGCCAGGCAGCGTGCTTGCTGCTGCTGCTCTTTTGTTTTACTGCCCCAAGAGCAAACAACACGCTCCCCACTCCTCGCTTCTAAGTGGACTGAGGTTGCATTACGGCACAACACATAATCGTCCTGGAAGTGACTCAGGTGCACTTTAGGAGAATGGGGATCCTGTCAACACTGGTGGCATGTTCTACAATGCCTGCTGGGTCTACTTGGTCCACAGCACCGTTCAAGCACTCTGCTTCTTTATTCATCTTCTCTAGCACCATGGGTGCTATTACTACTCAGTCACCTGTGTTTACCTGAAAGAGTAACAGAGAGAAGGAGAAAGATTTTCCATCTGCTGGTGTACTCCCCAAGTGACCGCATGGTGAAGCTGGAAGCCAGAGCCTTGAACTCCATCCAGGTCTCCCATTTGGGTAGCAGAGGCCTGTGCACCTGGGCCGTCCACTGTTTCCCCAGGAAATAGCAGGGAACCTCTTCAGAGGTGAAGCCAGAATGCAAAGCAGCACTCGATATGGGAAGTTGATGTCGCAGGCAGCAGCTCAACCCACTTAACCCACAGTACCTGCCCTTGCTCCCTACACATCAGCCACTGTTTGCTTTATGTAGTTCAGTGCTGTGCCATGAGGTGCAAATGTTTATGATTGTGATATATTATTGATGTTGTTCCTTTAATCATAAATGCCACATCTCCCCTGGTAACACTAGCTTTATTTCAGAGTCAGTTTTGATCTCATGTCGGTACAGACAGTCCAGCTCTCTAAGATCCCTGTTGGTGTGCCCTTTCTTCATCCTCCGAAAGTCCATCTGTTTCTGGCGTTGACCCTAAGCTGTCTCCTAAAGATGGTTCTACGCTCCGAATACTTAGGCCTCCCCTACCCCCCGCTCACATGCTGAAGTCACCAAGACACCAAAACAGTGGCACCTGCAGGTGGGGCCTGCAGGAGATCATCACCCAACCGGTGGCACTGGTGTTCTTGTGGAAGAGCCCCCCAAGGCCAGCCTGGCCCTCTGCCACATGGGTATGCAACCATAATAGGCCTTCTCAGGAAACAGATGCTCAGCAGACACTGAATCTCCTGGTGCCTAATCTGGGAGGTCCCAGGCTCCAGATCTGTCAGCAAGGAATCTGCTGTGCATAAGCCAGCAGCCCACAGTATTTTTCACAGCAGCTGAAACTAAGCCAACATAGACCAGCAGTTAGCTGGTTAGACCAGCAGTTTTATCCAGCCTGACGCTGTCTACCTTTAGTTTGCATGTCGTAACCCATTCACGTTTAGTGTTGTTGTGGATGAAGTTGGATCTCCGCTTGCCTTGTACTCGGTCTTCTATATTTCTCTTCTCTTTTTTGTTTTCCTCTCCTTCCTCCTGTACGGCTTTATTTCGCATTAATCAATTCTTTTAGCACAGAAGCCAGCAGCCATTTCTTTTTTATATAAACAGCAAAATGACCTCTCAGATAAATTTAACCTCCTTAAATGGTTCATTCTCAAATCAATCATGGCGCTCTCTCGCTCTCTCTCTCTCTCTGGTTCCAGTAAATGGTAGCAAATCAATTATTCATTTAATAGTCACAAGATGTCATCTACCAACATGCCCATCACCAGCCTCCTAGGTTGGAGGATTCGAGGTCTACACAGGGAGCCAAAATAGAGCCGTGAAATTCTGGGACTCCCCTCCACGACCTGCAGACAGATCAGAGCTTCAGACCAAGGTGGGGAAGAGTGGGCAGGTATCACAACAGCATGCACCATGCATGTTCAGATGCCAGAGCATTGCTCCTGGCACAGGTACTAAGGAGGCTGCACCCAGTGTGTGTCCATTAAGCACCTGTGTTGGGAACAGATGAGAACCCACCCCCAGTGGCTCAGCCTACGGCCCTACCTGAGGGCAATCCAACAACCCCTAGTCCCCCTACACCTCCCCAAGCCTCCTTGCCAATTGACCTCCTAGTTTACCTCCAAAGCCACTGGTCACCCACAAGCATAACAGGAAGATACAAGCCAGAAGCCTATCAATGGCAAAATCCCACATTTACAGAGTGCTGCTGGGAGTTTAGGGCTCCTGAGGCATGAGGTGCCCAGCACCCCGACCCCGACTGGTGTGGCAATAGGACTGGTGGGGGTCTTCAGTCTCAATGAGCACCCCAGGTACCGAGCCTTCCCTGTAGGAAAATCCATGGCCCTCATAAAGTTGTTAGTGCATCCTAGGTAACTGGGATGATGTTTCCAGGGCTAGAATGAGAAACAGAGACAGGAGAGAGAAAAGGGGGGATGGGCCAATACAGCACCAGGGGCCCGCTGCTCCAGGCAGAGTAAGCACCATGTGGGGGCAGCCAGGCCTTTTGTCTGCTTGGCAAAAGAATCTTGTGCAGCCCCAGGCCAGGAAGGCTCCAAGACATTCAGCAGAAACCCAATTAGCACCAGGCTTAATGAGCTGCTCCCCCAGCTGTCCCGGCCCAGCAGAACAGCCCTGCCAACTCCCTGAGAGAAGGCTTGCATTCTCAGAGCCCAGCTCGGGAGAAGGAAAAAGCCAGGACAATTTAATAACCCCGCCCCCACAAAAAAAAAAAAAAGAAAGAAAGAAAAGAAAAAGGAGAAACCTTCCAAAAATTCCAAAGAACCTTTTTTTTTGGCTGCTCCCAAATAATAGCAGTAAGGAATGTCATCTCAGTTTGAGGCAGGCAGGGACCTTCAGCAGTGGCACTCCGGTGCAGCCTGCAGCGGTCAGGGTCAGGGGTGCTGGCAGACAGGCCAAGTGGAGGGTGTTTGCGGGGGGGAGGGGCCAGGGAAGAGTGGCAAACAGAACGGTCAGCGGCAGCCGCAAGCAAGGCCTGGCTGGCCAGGCAGGAGGAACAGGCCACACCCTAATCCAGCCCCATGAACTCATTCATTCAGTCCACCTCTGTCGAGTGTGTGTAGGGTCTCTCCTTAGAGCCCAGGGTACATGGAGAAGTGGCATTCCAGGGAGGCCTGCACTATACGGATGGGAAGCAGCCAGGGAACTGGCAGGCCCGGAGGAAGGGGCAGTGCTCAGGGGATGGCACGGGGTGCCTCTGGGGGGGAGGGTGGAGAGGGGAAAGTGGAATAACGGGTGCCGAGCCAGAAGTAAGCCTTTTAAAATCAATAGTAAATTTGACCAAGGTATTTGAGGTCTAGCACATGACATCATAGCAGACATTCACAGAGTAAAATAGTTACCCAGTGAAGCAAATTAACATCCCACATGCCGCTTGCGACTAGAGCAGCTAATACTACTCACTTAACAACAACAACAACAAAAATCCCTCTTCTGATACAAGTGCCTTAACTCCAATGCCCCAGGAGTAGAGCAGACACCCCCAGCCCACTGCCCTCCAGTTCACACTACAGGTAACACAAGCCCCGTCACTACCTCTGCCCCACCCCCATGTGGCCTCCCGTATGCCACTCACAGGGGCAGAGTGCATGGCCCTGCTGCAGCCCTTAGTCCCCTACCTCAGGGATGGTCTGTACTGTCTGTGAGCAAAGCCCACCCCTTGTCCCACAGCCCTGCAGGTAGCAATCTGACCCCTGCAAAATGAGACAAAGCCCTTCCCATCACACACAGTGGCAGGGACTGGGATACCCCAGGGTGCTAGAACTCCCAGAGTGAAGTGGCTCCTCTCCATCACAGCTGGACAGAGAATCCACAGGTCCCTCCCTCCAGAACAAGTCAGGACTAGAGGAGCCCGTATGGTGCCTGGCAAGGAAGACAGACAGGCGACTGCTGGATAGGCAACCTAACAGAGGCATGAAGACGTAGCGGAGGAGGGGGCAGGTGGGATGGTGACCACTCCGGGCACTGCTGCAGAGACCTGCCACCAGTGCCAGAGAAGGGAACAACCGAATGTCCGGTACCAGAGGTATGGGCCAGCACTCTGCGACACAGCAGTCCAAGGGGTGCCATTTTGCCCTAAGATGACACCTGCTGGGGCACGGAGGGACCCTGAAGACACACTGTCAAGTGCAGCAAGCCATACAGCCCTGTTCACCCAAAGCACCCTGCGCTTTGCAAACCCTGGACGCAGCACAGCAGAGTGGGGCCAGGCTGGGGAGGGATGGCTGTGGCCACACAACCTCCTCTGGGAGCAGTGAGGATGCTCCGGTACGGACAGGGAAGAGGCTCATCCAGCAGCAGGAATGGACTAAACGCTCCTGCATTTATCCTTCACAGTGGCTAATTTTATGCCATGTGAATTTTGTCCTTTTACCTCTTTTTTTGTCATTTACTTTAAAGACTTATTTAAAAGACAAAGTTACAGGGGCTGGTGTTGTGATGTATTGGGTAAAGTATTGCCTGCAATGCTAGCATCCCATATGCACAACCAGTTGAGTCTCCAGGGTTCCACTTCCAATCCACCTCCCTGCTAATGCACTTGGCAAAGCAGCACAAGACGGTCCTGCTACCCACTTGGGAGACCCAAAAGAAGCCTTTGGCTTCTGGCTTCTTTTCCTTGAAATATATTTGGAGAGAGAGAGTGAGAGAGAGGAAGGAAAGAAAGAAGGAAACAAGGAAGGAAGGAAGGAAGGAAGGAAAAAGCAAGAAAGAAAGAAAGAAAGAAAGAGAGAGAGAGAGAGAGAGAGAGAGAAAGAAAGAAAGAAAGAAAGAAAGAAAGAAAGAAAGAAAGAAAGAAAGAAAGAAAGAAGAGAAGAGAAGAGAAGAAGAGAAAACAGACAGAGATCTTCCTCGTGCTGGTTCACCTTCTAAATGTTGCACTTGCCAGGGCTGGGCCAGGCTGAGGCCAGAAGCCTGGAACTCCATCTGAGTTTCCCCACACAGGCAAGCAGGGGCCCAAGCACTTGGACCACCATCTGCTGCTTTCTCAGCAGCATCAGCAGGAAGCCAGTTTGTAAGTGGAGCAGCCAGGACTTGCAACCAGTGCTCATGTGAGATACTAACGTCACAGTCAGTGGCTTTATCTGCTGTGCAGCAATACCAGTGCCTCAATTTAAAAAAAATTACAAAAAGGGAGGGAGGACTTGGGTGATCCTGATAAACAAAACCCCAGGTCAGGGCAAGCAACTACGAGTGAGCAGCCCCAACTAGACAGAAGAGGACTCAGGGCTGTGAGGAAACTAAGCTCAGCCATCCCTCACCTGTCAAGGCCCCATGGTACCCACAGAAAGCAGGACATTCCCACTGACACAGGAACCAGGGTCAGGACACCCCCCACACAGGAACCAGGGTCAGGACACCCCCCACACAGGGACCAGGGTCAGAACACCCCACACACAGGGACCAGGGTCAGAACATCCCACACACAGGGACCAGGGTCAGGACACACACCACAGACACAGGGACCAGGGTCAAGACACACACCACCCACACAGGGACCAGGGTCAGGACACCCCACACACAGGGACCAGGGTCAAGATATACCCCACATACACAGGGCCCAGGGTCAGAACACACCACATACACAGGGACCAGGGTCAGGACACCCACACACCTACACACAGGGACCAGGGTGAGGACACCCCACATACTGGGACCACGGTCAAGACACCCAAACACATAGGGACCAGGGTCAGGACACCTCACTCAAAGGGACCAGGGCCAGGACACCCCTCCCCCCAAGCCCTGACACAGGGACCCCATCTATACCTCTCACCTGAAAGCAGCAGAAACAGCGCTGTTCACAGCCTGAACGGGAGGTTCAGCCACAGCAGCTGCTCTGCTGGTGACCCTCATGCCTGGTGCCAGAAAAGGGACTGAGCAGAGAGGCTGAGCCACCTGCCAGAGGTCACCCAGCCAGCAGGGTCTGAGCAGGTCCTGGACACAGCATCTCTGAGCCAGCCCGGACCCTCACAGGGCCCAGCTCCCCCAGCCTGGGGACACTGATAACGGTGCCGAGTTCCGCCAGGGGCTTGAACCCCAGTATCCATCCACAACAGAGCTGCAGCACTTGTTTGCTTCCAGATCATCAACACTCCCTCACCACAACTAGCAGGAAGATCACCTGTACAGCTGTGACCCCCCCCACACACATCAACCCCAGCAGCAACACCACTGTCCCCCCACACATCAACCCCGCCAGCGACATCACTGTCCCCCATCAACCCCGCCAGTGACACCACTGTCCCCCCCCACACACACATACCAACCCCGCCAGCAACACCACTGAAACCCCACCCCCCGACACACAACTCAGCCAGAGACACCACTGCCCCATCTGCCCAGGAAATGGAGGCTAACGCTCTTGGCCAAGATAGCTGCCAACTGGGCTCTGCCGCGGTCACTTCCATCTCTCCTGTGCTGGCCGGGAAGCCCAGGAGGAGGCTGATGGCCAGCCAGGGCTGGGTGAGGGCGTGGTCCCTAAGGGAGCTCACCCGACAGTGGCAGTCACTGCTACCTAGTGCTTTGGAAATCTGCCTTTGCCCCTTGCCCCAACCCACCCTACACAGTAACAGGGCAGGCCCCCGAGCCTGCCACCTCCCCCCGAAGCCTTCCTGGGCAGGCGCAGGGGTAGCCTCCAGCATCGGCAGTGCCACTGGGTGAGGCCACCCACTGGAACAACAGGGCCTCCACCCAAATGGGCCAGTTCCTCAGACCCGACCCCAGCAATGGAGTCCCCCAGCCTGCAGTGGGCAAAATGTACCAATAGGAAAACACAGAGACACTCGGCTCTGTTTATGCGTCCAGTTCTGAGGGCCACACAGATGAACGAGCCATACGATGGGTTCAGTCAAGTCAGTCAAAGCAGAACTGGGTCTTACCAGGTGAATAGGAGTTCTCCAGACATGCATGGCGGGGAAATATATTTTGCTGAAGAGAGAAAGAGAACACGGAGTGGGGAGGAAGAGGGGGCCAAAGCGAAAAGACGTTGCCTAGGGAACCCAGAGGTGGCACCTGTGGCTGGGGCTGGGAGTGGACACACACACCACGGGGGCCAGGATGGGAGCCATGGTGGTTGTGAAGGGAGAAAGTGGCTCAAGGGTGGGGTCCACTGGCCAGCCTTCTGGGATTCTTGCTGTGGAAAGACTCAAGGTGTCACCCCAGACCTGGGGGCAGGGGTGGGGAGGGACAGCACATCAGACCAGGTACACCAGCCTCAATAAGCAAAAGTCAGCCGTGAGAAATAAAACAGCAAGTCAGTCCCCTGCCTGGGTAGGATCCTGCCGGAAGTGGGGATCCTGCCCCCAAACTCACCACTCTCCAGCTCACTGCAGCAAATGGGACCGCCACCCACCAGCCCCGGCTCCTGGGGGAAGGGCAGCCCCACCCCATCCCCATCCCCCACCCTCAGGCAGAGGTCCTCTGGTGGTGACCACAGCAAAGCAGGCAAGCTCAGAGGCAAGCAAGAGGCCCCCTTGACCTTGGGCTACTAGGAGCTGGTCAGATAAAGGCAGGGCGTTTCTGAGCAGGAACACCGCGAGCAAGGGCCAAGGACGGGGCGCCGGGAGAGCGCGCAGGATGGGCGGAGCGGCGATGGCAGGTTCCGCAGGAGCCCAAGAAGCCGGCCCCGAAGAGCAGGCCCAGGGCCAAGGCCGGCCCAGCTCCCTGCAGCACCACGGGCCGGGGTGCATGGGGAGGGGGTCCTTCACGGTGTTAGGCCCAGCCCGGTGAGGGGCGGCTACCTGGGATGACACAGCAGGGAGGATGGGGTGACTGGCTGTGAGGCTGCGGCGCCTCAACACCGGGTGAAGAAGCCGCGGGCCCTGCAAGGTGCGCCGGCCACAGAGCTCCAGTGCGCTCAGGGCGCGCCGGCCTCAGAAAGGTGGGTCCCATCCTTTCTTCGCAGCGCTTGGGCTTGGGCCTCCACCCCGGCACCCACGTGGGCGGAGCAGCGCGAGGCTTTGCGTGGGGCAGGGATGTGGGGAGCGGCCTCGCCCTGCAGGCCCCCCGCCAGCGCCGCGCCTCCATCCTCCCGTGCCCCTTCGGCAGAGTCCCGGGACCACGACAGGGACCCGGCGCAGGCCGGCCGGCCGGCCACACCCCCCACGTCACTCCTCGAGGCATGGGTGGGGGACGGAAAGCTGGAGCGGGGAAAGGGGTAGGGGTGAGGAGAGGGGCTGGGGGCGGGACGGGAGGGGGCGTAGGGAGGCGACGCATCAGCCCAGGGCTGTGGCAGGAGTGGGAGGAGTGGGGGAGGGGAAAGGGAGGAGGAGGATGGGGGTGTGCGAGAGTGGAAGGGGGATCGGAGGGGCCGCGACAGCTGGAAAGGATGCAGGTGGCTGAGGAGGGGGAGGTGGCGACGGGGACCGCCGCATCCCTCGCCGACGGCCACCCCTTCGGCCGCGGGGTCGGCTGTCCTCTCCGACCGGGGCGCCCCACCCCCACCCCGCGCACGCACCTGTACCCACCTGCTCGGAGCTCGGGCCCGAGCTGGGCGGCAGCAGCGGGTGTGGCGGGCGCACTCCCGCGCCGCATCCTCCGGCCGCCCCCTCCCCGCCCCGAGCTGACGCCGGCGTCGCCGCCGCCCCCCACCCTCAGAAGGACAAAACGGAGCAGAAAAATGAATGAATGCAAAAAAAAAAATCGTAGACAAGCCACGGGGGCGGCCGGGCCGGCGCGCGCGCAGCTCGGTCGAGGGCGGCGGCGCCCGGGGAGGATGGAGCTCGGGGCGGGCGCCCGGCGCGTGCCGCCCGTTCGCGGCTGCAGCTCCCGCGGCTACCGGCGCCCGGCTCGCCGCAGGCCCCGCCTCGGCCCCCGGGGCGCCCCTCCGATTGGCCTGTCCTCCCGCCACTCAGGGAGGGCGGCTCGGCGCCGGGAGCGGTTCTGCCTCCGGAGCCGGGGGCGCGGGCGGCCCGAGCGTGCGCACTGGCCAGCGACGCGGCCCTCCCAGAGCCGGGGGTCCCGTCGCCCCGGTCCACCTAAGACTCTCCGCCTCCCTGGGGAGGGACGCTCAGGCTGCAGTCTGCGAGGACCTCCCCAGGTAGGAGCTGTCCCTACCTGCCAGGGGGCTCGGAACAAGGAGGGGCGCGGGTGCCAGGGGACAGGCGGAGGAAGACCGATGGAGGGGTCCCCCGAGGAGGACTCCGAGACATCTGCTGGTCAGAGGTTAAAAGGGCGATGTCGGAGGTGACATAGGTGGCAGGTGAGTTCGGGAGCGGTGAAGTGAACTCGGCCAAGGGCAGCTGAGACCCTGGGAAGAAGGACCCGGCCAAATGCCATCACCTGCTGGGCACCCGGGCTGAGGATGTCCAGCGGACAACAGAAGGATCCGCTGCCCTTGAGCCACCTGCATTCTGGGGTAGAGAATGGGCGGAAAGAGAACCACAAGGATAAAACAGCTTGAGGTGGGAGTGGGCAAGAGGAGGGACACCTTTGAGCACCTGAAAAAAGTGGGTGTTTGGGCGAGATGTGGCCAGCACCCCTTAAGTCTAGCAGGCTGCCTCAATTCCAACCTTGGCGTTTGCCCAGAGACTGTCCGTCAGGGACCACCTTGACACTTTCATATTTTCAGGCGGGATATGCAATGTGTGGAACCACTGTAGCAGCCACAGCCAGGTCTGCTTGGACTTGGGTCTGGGTCACCGGGCACACCCTGCCTGACTCAGGGCAGGAGCCCAGGCTGATGGGGCTTGCTGTGGCCCAACTCGACACCCACAGCTGGTGAGACCAGGTGCTGTTACTTCTTGAGTATTGAGAAAGAGCTCTCCTACTCACTGGCTGGTTCCAGGCTACAACAGCCATGGCTGGGCCAGTGCAGAGCCGCAAGCCAGGGATCCCAGCCAGTCTCCCTCGTGTGAGGCGGGAACACAAGGACTCAAGCTGTCACCGGCAGCCCCTCGGGATGTGCATGAGTTGGAGGCTGGACTTGGAAGCAGAGCTGAGTCTCAAACCCAGGCACTCTGCTATGGGCATAGGCGTCCTAAGAAACCTGTTGATGAGCAGGCCCAGTACCTGCCCTGGGGCTTCTAAAGCTTCCTCCCCAAAGACATATTTTCTTTGACAAAGCAAGCCTCATGGCCATGCATAACCTCCCACAAGAGAAGACAGACAGACCTCCCGAGTTCCGAGGAGGTGGGGTGGGGAGAAACTTGAATATCTGTGAGCTGACCTCAAACTACGCACTGGCTGCCTTGACACTGGGCTGAAGGGAGCTGGTGTGGGTGCACGGGGGACAGGAGGTCCAGCTGCGGTGGAAGGGAAAAGGGGGTGAAGGGTGGAATTGGTGAGACTTATTCATGGCTTAAACTTGGGAAGAGGGAGTGTTAAGGGCTGGCCTGTGTCCCCTGAGGTCCCCACACCCGGTGCCGTGTTTGGGTCATTACTGGTGTTGTTAGGATGAGCATACTGGGGCAGGCTGGACTGCAACCCAGGCTGGCGGGCGATCCCATCCACATTGGGAGCTGCATGAGGAACCTGGGAGAAGCTCAGGTGATGCCCTGGATTGCCAGTGGAAAGTGAACCCCAGCTTGGGTTGAGGGCCAGGGAGTCTTCCCCTAGGCACCTCAGCTTTTTCCCAGAAGGAAGAGAGAGAGGAGGAAAAGAGGAAGAGAGAAGAGACCCCAGACAGAGCCAGCAGTGGCCCAGAGGCCTTGAGGAAGTGTGTGAGCGATGGAGTCACAGGCCTACTGAGCATGCGTAGAAGCAGCAGGCAGTGTGGAAGACTCAGCTAGCATCTGCTGTGCAACACTGCCCTGCCTGGGCACCAGGCACCACCCTGGACCTGGCTGCTTGTGTCTGCAAGGGCTTTGAGACCAGCAGGAGAGACAAGAGGATGAGGGTGGAAGTGTAGATCCAAAAGATGCAGATGATGAGAATTCTACTGAGTGGGAAAAACTGTACAATTCTCTTTGTGTAACTATCAAGACGTCAGAGTACGTAGGGATGGGTGACAGGTATGGCCGCCTGAGGGTGGGGGAGAGCACACAGGCTGCTGTGCTCCCTTGGGTGGGCTCTTCTGAATCTTGACCATGGCATTGGGGACACAGGTGTGCACATGCAATGAAATGCATAGAACAGCCCCCGTGTTCACGTCATGCCAGGGAATCCCAGAGCAGGTGGCTGGATTACATCCTTGTGATTATTTGACTATAGTTTGGTGAGATGTTATCATTGGAGGGTGCCAAGTGAAGGGTAACTTCTCAGAACCACATGCTGTGAGAATCCACAGTCCACAAGTTAGGTCACGGCAACGCCAACAGGTTAGCGGCAATGCCAACATCCCGTATGAGGCGCCGGTTCTAGTCCCGGCTGCAGGAGATGGGAGAGCAGAAGGTGAGGTCCCCAGTCCAAGAAGGGGCTCGTTCTGTGTGTGACCTTTTATCACAGATGCCTCACCCTCCTGGCACCTGTGCCACCTCGCCCAGTGGGTGCTTCCTCTTAGCAGCTGGGCTCATTTTGTTTCGCAGCTTCCTTGCTAAATGAGAGTGTGTCATGCACACGTACACACAGGGCCTCAGGATCACTATTTTACAGAATAAATCGCCGTCCTTACACTCTGCTGCTGCTCACTGTTCATGCCCAGCAATGCTACCCAGAAACGCCTCCTCGCTCTGAGGGGGAGGGTGGGATCTCTCTGTCATCACCAGCAGGTACACCCAGCTCACCAGTCACCGGCTGTGTCATCACAGCCTGGACCAGCACTCAGCATCCCTCCCTATGTGTGCTCAGGTAGCTTTACGTCCATGTGCATGGGCTGGGACCTCAGGATGGCCATGGTTACCTGGTCAGCATGAGCTAGATTTTGCTAAGATTCTCCTCCCACGTCACCTTTCTGTCCTGCCTTCCCAACAGCAGCCCGAGCTCTGGAAGGCGATGAGTCCTGTCTTTCTGGGCTACAGCCTTGCTCTAGCATCCCTTGATCTCAGCCCACACTGGCCCACCTGCTCTGGTCCTGTCTTGCAGGTGTACGCCTGTGGCTTGTACCTCACAGAGACTGTTGCGTGTGCTTTGGCCAGTTGCCTTTTCCTAGCCTTGACCTTTTCTGTCGAGGGTTTTGTTTGTCCATGGTTAAGCTCTGCCTGCGCTCCACTTCCACAGCTGCAGCCTTCGTCTCTCGGCGTGCTGGAGTCTCCTCCCACTCAGCACACTCTTTACAGAGTCAGATGCTACGCCTCTTCTTTTCCTTTTCTAGATCTGAGTTTTATTCTTGGTCTCCAAGACAGGTAGATGGCACAGGCATGCCCTGGGCCTCCTTGTAAGTGTAAGACAATTTGGTTTTACTGGAGGGTTTTTTATTATTATTTATTTTAATTGGAAACTCAGATATACAAAGAGGAGGAGAGACAGAGAGGAAGATCTTCTGTCCACTAACCAACTCCCCAAGCGACCGCAACAGCTGGTGCCACACCAATCCAAAGCCAGGAGCCCAGAGCCCCCTCTGGGTCTCCCACGTGGGTGCAGGGTCCCAAGGCCTTGGCCCAGGCCACAAACAGGGAGCTGGATGGGAAGCGGGGCCACCCGGACAGAAACCAGTATCCATATAGGATCCTGGCACACACAAGGAGAGGAGGACCCTAGCTGCCAGGCTACTGCCCCTGGTCCTACTGGAGAGTTTTTAATGCAATTCTTATTAATGGTAGAAAGTGGTTTTTTTGTTTGTTTGCTTGCTTGCTTGCTTGCTTGTTTAAAAAAATAGTGTATTTGAAAGGCAGAGAAAGATCTCCCATGCCCTGGTTCATTGCCACGAGGCTGCCACAGGCAGGCTGGGCCAGATGGAAGCCAGGAGCTTCATGCAGGTCTCCCATGTGGGTACAGGGACCTAAGCACTTAGCCCAACCTCCACTACTTTTCCCAAGCACACTAGCCAGGAGCTGGATTGGAAACGGTGCAGCCTGGAGTGGAACCAGCGTAGCTTAGCCCTGCACACCACAGCGGCGACCCCCAGTGTAAAGACAGTCTTAAATGGCCCTCCTGACCACAGAATACCTGCCCGTAGCCAGCTGCTGCCTCCTGACCACCCTCCTGATGCCACAGAATACCTGCCCGTAGCCAGCTGCTGCCCTCGACAGTGCTGTGGTAAAGATGTGACCTGAAGCTAGCCGGGCGGGTCCTGAGCACCAGTGACTCCTGAGCTGCCTCGGCAAGCAAAGACACCACACCGACAGGGAAAGGATGCTGTGTGAAGAGGCCTGAGCGGGCGGGCTCCACGGCCAGGAGTGCCAGCTGCCCTTGGCGAGAACACAGGCTGGACAGCACGGGCTCTGCTTTCTGCTTATCAATCAGGGACTTGCAGGTTTCACTCTATTCCGGGAATGAGAAATGAATAATAATGAACCCACTTTCAGACTGAGCAGTGAGCTGTGAGCCATGTCGTACGGCCTGTCCCCGGCTGATAACTGTGAGAGGCAGGTGTGTGGGCATCTTTTCCCTGCTTTCATACGCACAGGATCCTGTCTGGACAGCTTCCTCTGTATGTGACGAACATCTGTGCCTGAACTGCGAATAGACCTTCTCCATTTTCTACTTAAATTGTGCTGTAATAGCCATCTTCACTTGTATCTTTTTTGAAAGTAAGGCAGAAAGAGATATAAAAATGTCCTATCTTTTTCACTCCCTATTTTGCTGCAAGAGCCAGAGCTGGCCCAGGCCAAAGCCAGGAGCCAGGAACTTCTAGGTGTCCCACGTGGGTGCAGGGGTCCAAGGACTGGGCCATCTTCCGCTGCTTTCCCAGGCACATTAGAAAGAGCATCTGGCTGGCTGTAGCTCTTTTCTCTTCAGAATCAGCTGTCAACCCTTGCAAAGAGCCCTGCTGGGATTCTGATCAGCATTGCCTGCAGTGCTACGACCACGACCTTATCTCCAACCTGTTGAGTTTCGGCTGACGCAGGCCTGCTGCAGCTCTCGTGTACCCATCATGGATCTGTTCTTCAGGTAACTGTGCTTTGCCGTTGTAGGTAGGAGCCGTGAGTTCTGGCTGTCGGGGCGGGGGTCTCTGAGTGTGTTCATCCAATCAAGTCCACTCACCCTGGTGTTCCAGCCTTCTCTGGCTTCCCTGATGCGTGCACTCCACAGCCGGCAATAAAAAAGGCACTGCTGGCATGCACGCCCCTTAGGATGGCTGCCACGGCTGAGTGCTTGTGTCCTCCTGCAATGCATGTATCGAAAGCTCTCCCCAGTGCGATGCACAGTGAGGGTCTCCGGGGGCCCTCAGCCGGGCTCTTCTAGGAGGCCAGTGGGAGCATGCGCACGTGGGAGACCTGGAAGAAGCTTGAGGCTCCTGGCTTCAGCCTGAACCAAACCCTGTCACTGTGGCCACTGGGGGTGAAGCGGAACGTGGAAGACCTCTCTCCCTCCGTCGTTTGCTCTCTGTCTCTCCTCTGTAACTCTACCTTTGAAATAGGTCTGTAGTGGATTCGCTGGCACTTGTCATGCCTCTGTTCCTGTCAGTTTCTGGTTCACATGCTTTGAGACTTCCTCTTTGCAAATGCACACATTTCTAGTGATTCCCTGTTCCACAATGCCTCTTTTGTCAGGTGCTTATAGAGCTCCCAGAATCCCTTACCCTTGTGGAGTGTTGTTTAATGTCGTATTTCCTTAGAGATCACAGAGGCAGAGAGTAAGTTCCCCTGTCCTGACTACATGCTTGCATTCATTGAGACTGGGCCAGGCTCAGCCAGGAGCCTGAAATCCCACCCGGGTCCCCCACGTGCATGTCCGGAACCATCACAGGTGCCACTGACAGGAAGCTAGAGGTAGGGAGCTGGGCCGGGACTCAAAGCCAGGCACTGCGACGTGGGATGCGAGCTCTTTGCCCGCGTGTTCCCTGCCAGGCCAAGCAGCTGGCCAGCTCCGCGTTCTGATCAGAGAGCAGGTACCCCGCTGGGCACGACTGCTGAGCGGACCGGCTCCATCTTGGGTGCCTGTTTTCCACAGAGGTCCCTCACCTCGACCTTCCCCTCCCTTTCCAGCTTGCAGTGAGGCCAGCATTCGCCGTCCCCCTCCAGACGCTGCATCAGCCGGACCCAGGGTTATTAGGAAGAATTCTGGGTGGCCATTGTCATGATGCACTTGCATCCTGGCTTCCATCCTGGTCCCGTTTTCTGTGCCATTCAACTGTCTGTCCATTTCTACGTCAGGACCACCCTGACCTCGTGTCGGGGTGCTCAGAGTGCTGGCTGGGGAGCAAGAGAGGCCTGCCCAAGACACGTCCCCTTTTCCCAGACTGCGCTGTCTCCCCTGTCGGGCGGGCCTCAGGGCTCCGCTTCTGGGACCGAGCAGCAGGCTGAGTCCCTGTTGTGGGAAGGAGCCCCTAATGCCCCCTCACACACACACCTTCACACACACACAGATCCCCACAGAGGCCAGTGTGTTAACAGGGTCTCCACTCCGAAGAGAAAGGTGCCCAGGACAGCAACCTTGGGAGACTTGCTTGCTTAGCACACAGGTTGGTTTACAAACCAAAGGGAGCAAAGGAGTGGAGTGGGGTGCTGTATCACGCAGGCAATGCAGGCAAGGAGCACCCGCTCCGCAGCCCCACAGAAGGTGCTCCCCGCCGCCCCTCTCCCCAGCGTGCGTCCGGGTCACATGCCCACTGAAGGTGGCCTCCGGTAGAAGCTTGAAACTGTCTACTGAGTTCTGCTTTGAATTTCGTTCGGTGCAAAGGAGGAGCCCCAAACAGCTAATAGGTGGGGACCCTTCAGCGCATGAGTCGCGGGCTCTTGTGCAGTCCGAAGGTGCGAAAAGACACACAGGTCCATGCGCAGGTCCTCTGGAGCCTGGGAGGGACTGGAGGGGGGACCGACCTGGAGGGCAAGGGTGCAAAACTGGGCTGCTCGGCCCGCCCACCAGCTCCGGGGCCCCGCCTCCTGCCAAAGGCCCCACCCACCTGCTCTAGTGCCCGCCTCCTGCCCGAGGCACCGCCCACCAGCTCCGGGGCCCTGCCCTCGGCCCGCCCACCAGCTCCGGCGCCCCGCCTCCTGTCCCCGGTCCCGCCCACACGCTCCAGCGCCCCGCCTCCTGCCCGCGGCACCGCCCACACGCTCCAGCGCCCCGCCTCCTGCCCGCGGCACCGCCCACATGCTCCGCCCTTGGCCCCGCCCAGTCCAAGATGCTCCGAAAACCCGGAGTCCAGCACGAGCCGCCCAGCCCGGACCCCACCCACTGCGCCCAGATCCAGAGCTGCAGGAGTCAGCCCAGGAGACCCGCAGCCGCACAGGTGGCCGTCCAGCCCGTCTGGAGCCCCACCCATGCGTGCGGGCTCTGGCTTGGGTGGGCGCCAAGCTGCGGACAGCGCCGGGGCTGCGGGTCCGTGGATGCATGTGCAAGCCGCACTCCCCAGAACGGGACCGGGCAGGATGCGGGGACGGCTCCCCGGCCGGGTGGTCTGCCCTCGCCTTGCCGGTGCAGGTGCCTCCGACGCCACCCGCACCCCTAGGCCGCCCGGCGGGAGCAGGGCTGCGGCGCTGTCCGTGACCGCCGGTGCTGAACCGGGCCCTGGGTGGCTTGGTGCGGGCAGCTCTGTCCACAGGGCTCTGCTCTGCAGCCCCCTACTCACCCGTCCTACAGCCCTCGAGAACCAGCGACGTCCATCCCGGGTCGCTGGTGGCCTGAGCAGGGCTGGACCCAGCAGGGAGTGGCCCGGCGCAGCGTGCAGACGTTGGACCTGACGCTGCGAAGGCTCAGGTTTCTGCCCAGAAGTGTCCCCCTGCTGGAAGCCCCGTTCCTGACCTTGAGTGGAAACCGTGTTTCTGTGGGCTGCTCTCCTGGATCTCGGAGTGGGAGTGACAGCAGCCGGTCCTCACCGCGGGCAGTGTCCCTGCCGGCACCCTGGTGGCCAGGCCGGTCCTCCCCAGCCCCATTTCAAGTGAGGAGATCTAGGCCCAGAAAGATGAGCCTGGTGGGTGGGTGGCCAAGCTGGTTTTGAAGCTGTGTCAGCTGAGTCATAGGCGTGGCCACTGCCCTGTCCAGCTGGCCTCTTGGCCACATCCAAGAGCCCCTGGGAGCCTGGGTTTACAGATCATTGAAATGGGAGCATGCAGCCGAGTGATCACTGCGGCCCTGTCCACCGTGAGCTGATTTGCTGTTAGCTGAGCGTCATGCCAGCAGGGTCTGTGTGAATCGCAGACACATGCCCTCGGACCCAAAAGCCCCCAGGGGACGCCACTGCACTGAGGACTGGGCCGCGGGACTTCGGCCAGTCTCACGCTACAGGTGGAGGTGCAGGTTCGGGATGCAGTGTGATTTGGAGGCACAGAGGGCGTGCTGTGCCCCAGCCCAAGTCCTGGGGTCCATCTTCCAGCCCTTCACCGCCCCTGGGGTAAAGGAGGACTGCAGTGAGGCGGGCTGGAGGTGGCCCCAGGCCTTCCCTGGCTTGGAGAGTGGATGTCTGTGAGACCCACTGCAGCCGCCCTCAGAGCTTGGCTCCAGCTCCTGCGTGGAGTGCTGTGAGATCGCACAAATGCAACTTTTCTCTTTGGTGTTTGCCTAGCAACCTTACACAGTCCTGTTCACTGGTCTCCACTGGCGCTCTTCCTCCCCAGTGGAGAGGGAAGAAAGGCAAGCTTTGACCACCCCTGCTAGCCCTGGCTCGATCACCCCTGCCCTCAGCCCTGGGCTGCCTTTGGTTGCTCCTCAGCTGGGAGCCACAGAGGTACAGGGGCTCAGAGCCACATGCCAGCCAGACTGTCACTCCGGCTCCCTGTACTCTCCCTGTACCCTGCTGGCTCCTGAGGAATGCTTTCATTGCAGAACACACAAATAAAGATGAATAGGCAGAATTCTCTACCTGTTGCAAGTGGAGTATAAAAGACCTGTGCTACACGGCAGTGTGATGGCATACCAGGCTGATCCTCTGCCTGCCGCGCTGGCATCACATATGGGTGCTAGTTTGAGTGCCAGCTTCTCCACTTCCAACCCAGCTCCCTGCTTATGGCCTGGGAAAACAGCATAGGACGGCTCAAGCCCTTGGGCCCCTGCACCCACATAAGAGCTCCTGGCTCCCAGCTCCAGAATGGCCCAGCTCTGGCCATTGCAGCCATTTGGGAAGTGAAGTGTGTGGAAGATCTGTCTCTCCTCTCTGTAACACTGAGTTCCAAGCAACATAAATAAATCTGTAAATTTTTTAAAGACCTATGCTGATTGAGGCTACCACTGCAGTAGCTTCTCTCCTGCCCCGGTTTTGCGCATCAGTTGATTTTCCAGCCGTGCTGGCCCTGCCTGCCTCGTTCCCTCACGCTCCGCCTCCTCCGTGTTCTGACTCACATGTTCTCAAGTGCACGCGCAACCTCCTCCCCGTGGTGCCCTGCGCTCGTGGTGAGCTGGCTGCCCGCGTGCCTCTCCCTCAGGCATAGGTAACTTGGTGTAAATCCCACGGGAGAAATTCAGCAAGAAGAAAAAGTTGCAGAGATCAGAGAGCATTACTGCCTCATAAACTTTTTTGTTTTAACCACCAGGATTTCTTTTTTTTAAAGATTTATTTTATTTTTTATTACAAAGTCAGATATACAGAGAGGAGAGACAGAGAGGAAGATCTTCCGTCCGATGATTCACTCCCCAAGTGAGCGCAACGGCCGGTGCTGTGCCGATCCGAAGCCAGGAACCAGGAACCTCTTCCCGGGGCTTTCAAGGCGAGGACTTTAGCTGCTAGGCCACGCCACCGGGCCCCAGGATTTCTTTTTTCTAAGATTTATTTATGTTGGGCCCGGCGTGGTAGCCTAGAAGCTAAAGTCCTCTCCTCACGCAGCCCATGATTCCTTATGGGCACCGGTTCTAATCCCGGCAGCTCCACTTCCCATCCAGCTCCCTGCCTGTGGCCTGGGAAAGCAGAAAGAGGACGGCCCAAAGCCTGGGACACTGCACCCATATGGGAGACCTGGAAGAGGTTCCTGGTTCCTGGCTTCGGATCGGCACAGCACCGGCCGTTGCGCTCACTTGGGGAGTGAATCAATGGATGAAAAATCCTCCTCTCTGTCTCTATCCTCTTAGCTGTATATCTGACATTCCAATAAAAATAAAAATTAATCTTAAAAAAAAGAAAGCGGATTAGTCGAGCTCTTGTTCAGGCCTGTCACTGCGGTTTCTTTGCAAAGTGAGAAGACACTCAAGGAAGATCTCCGTTCCATCCGGAAACTGGACCCACAGAGGCCGGAAACGATCAGCACATTTACTCCGACTTCTATGTACATGCCATACAGGAATCTGGCAAGTGATCATAAAATCATTCGGATATTCCCTCACGTTTAAAAACAACAACAAAAACCACTTTTGTGTGCTACAGCAGGCGATCTGAACAGGGCGAGGAGGTGGCTATGCTGATCTGGGGCGGAAGTGACAGTCTCCAGAGGGTCAGGAGGTCACCATCAGGAGGTGGCAGCTCTGTCATGGCCGCAGCTATGCTTGGGGCTCTGGGCTCGGCGCTTCCTGGAGATGACAATGTTTACTTCAGCTGGGAAATGTGGGAGTCACAGGTGGCGAGCAGTGTGTGCCTAGGAAATCAGCCCGCCTGGGGATGGAAGCTGTCCACGGCACTGAAGGACACTCCAGAGTCACTCAGCTGGCAAGTGCTGGGACTGGGGACAAGTCTTATCTAGCTAGACTGTAGAACCACCTGAAGATTGCAATCTCCGGGACAGCGGTTGGGTCCACGGGGAGGTTGTGGACTCCTCTCCGATGGACTGCAACTCCCACTGGTGAGCATGAGAACCAGGGCTGGGGCAGGCCTGTTTGGTCAGGCGGTGGCACCCACTGGCGTGAGTGTGGGCTGGAGGGTGGAGTCAGTTGGGTTAGGCTTTAATGATCAATGATGTATACAAGATCTGAATGGGATGTGGGACCAGTTCTCTGCACACACTGGCAGGCATAGGAACCAGAGCTGAAGGGCTGGTACAGTGGGGTTATTGAGGGTCACTCTGACTGGGCTGCAGCTCCCCCTGGTGTATGTGAGGGCCGAGTGTGTTGGGCAGTGCTGGGCTGGGTTGCAGAGGAAGGAGGGCAGAACAAACAGATCAACTACCCCAGTGCAGCTTGTCAACAAACTTCTGGGCAAATGGAGACTCAGAGATGGATTATGTCAGCCAGTTGACCCCGGCAGGATTTCTCATCCTTGGAGCACCACATGGGCAGAACCCTCGGAACAAGCACCACAGCAGGGACCCTGGGGCAGCCCTGGGCACTGAGGCCGTTGGCAGACTGGGCGTGGATTCTCTCATTGTATCCTGCCCTCCCTCAGATACAGGAAGAAAAATAAATTGTCCAAAAAAAGATGTACTTATGATTTACTTATTTCTACTGGAAAGGAAGATCGATTTACAGAGACAGAGAGATCTTCCATCTGCTGAGTCACTCCCCAAATGGCCACAAAGGTTGCAACTGATCCACTTCAAAGCCAGGAGCCAGGAGATTCTTCTGGGTCTCTCACACAGGAACCTGAGCTGCCCATGGATAACCTGGGAGCTGGGGGTGTGCCCACCCAGCCCATCCATCTTTGCCGGAGGGTGGTCTTGAAAGGCTATGCTAGTGACCCCACAGCAGGGACCAAGTACCAGCAGCTGGAGGCAGTGAGGAGAGGTCCAGGGGCCAGCGGCGTGACTGGGAGCCCCCTGCTCACTTCCCTGCATGGCTCCCAGAGCTCCTGCACTGCGGCAGGATGGAAGGAGCCCGGGGGACCAGCAGAGGGTGGTGGCCACAAGCTGCTCCCTCCACCCGCATCTCAACGGTCAAGCTGGCCTCGGCTGCAGCCCATGCAAGGGTGGCTGGAAAATATAATCTTTGTTTTAAGTTATTTATTCTTATTGGAAAGGCAGATGTATAGAGAGGAAGATCTTCAGTCTGCTGATTCTCTCCCCAACTGGCCACAATGGCTGAAGCCAGAAGCCAGGAGCTTCTTCCGGGTCTCCCACGCGGGTGTCCCACAAAGCACCTGTGCACGGCCTGCATTGTGACTGATGCTCACCCTGTCAGGGACGCGACCCCCTCACCCCACTGGTGCCATGGAGTGGGGCCTAGTGCTGTGCAGTGATATTAGGTGCCATGCAGTGGGGACTGTCCATGCCCTCCTTGTGGCTGGGCCCCTGCTGCCTGCACACTGCCATGCTCTTGGGGCTGGGCTTGGCTCTCCTTCCTGGCCTGCAAGCATCCAGCTTTCAGGTGTCCACACGCTGTACCTGTGAACCGGTCTCACGGGACCCTGACCATCCGTCCTGATCAGAGCCGATGAAGAGGAGGTGGCAACTGAGCCAGGACGCTGGTGGGAGGGCCTGGCTGCGGCCTTTGAAAGCAGACATAAGCAGACCTGCTCCTCGGGGGTGCAGTAGGTACCTCAGAACTCTGCTAGGGGGTGCAGAACAGAGCCTGGCCCAGCCCTGGCAGTCACAGCTGTGTGGAGCGTGAGCCAGCTAGTGGGGCTGTGTCAGCCTCTTTCTTAACTGTGCATTTCAAACAAACAAATAGAAATCTCTCTTTTTTATGAAAGTGCAGTTCCTGAGGTGTCACTGATGAATGAATTCTTGGAAATGTGAGTGGGGTAGAGCTTATGGCCGAGCCGCGGTGTCCACCCATGCTCGTCACTGGCTGCATCCCCCCGCAGGACAGCGGCGTGCTGTGCATCGCGGTGTCCTTGTTGCACAGAGTCAGCCACACGCAGTTGCCAGGAGCTTTCCTCTCACTCCCTCCCCGCCCTGCAGCACAAGGGCCTGTGTGTTGGCTTTGTGCTGGGCCTCCCACGTCCCGTGGCTGGGCAGCAACAGGGCAGGTGGGAACTTGGCTGCAAGGCTCTGCTGGGCAGATTTCGAGCATTTCCTGCCCTCCAGGCCCTCCAGACTGCTGCGTTCCCCAGGGAGCTTGTTACAGGTGCAGTATCTCAGCCCGCTTGCCCCAAGCCTACCTCTTGGTGAACTTGGTGTGTGCGCGGGAACCCTAGACAAACCGGGAAGCAGCTCCGACTCCTTTGCGTGAGGTTCTGTTGTTCAAAATGTGGCCACTGGGAGGCACCAGAGATGAAGGATTAGTTACTCCCTTGTCCAACCAGGAGCACGAAATAATCTTGGCTTGCCCCACAACACACCCCCACCCTCAAAGCCCAGAGCCTGAGCATTCTGCCATCCTAACCCTCCAAACACACTGTCACTGCAGAACTGTGTTTGCAAAGAGCACGGCTGACCTGAGGTTGTTTGCCAGGGTCCACAGTGAAAGCTGACTGCAGGAGCGGCGTGCTGGGATGTGGAGGGGAGGGGGTATCAGCCTACCCTGCACCTCAGAACTCAGCACGGAAACAGAAGTGAGTTCCTCACTCCTCTTGCACACCCCAAACAGCCTCTCCTTGTTGTCCAAGACTGTGAGGACTCAGAATTCCCTGGATATGGCAGGGGGGTCTAAGGTGCCTGCTTTTTGGAAACACCTGCTGGCTGAATGTAAGTGGGGAGGTGTCAGAGGGTGGGAGGGTGGTGCTGGGGGGGCGGGCACTAACCCAGCAACTTCACAGGTGGAGCTGCTGAATCCAGGGAGGGGTGTGTCTGCATCCCAGGTCCCCAGAGCCCAGAGTTAACAGTGGAGCTGGGCCCAGGAGCACACATCTGTGAGCTGTGGGCAGCAGCCTCAACACTGGGGCTCTGGGGCGCTCACTGCTGGGGACCCAGGGACAGCGGGTACTCTCTCACGTCCCCAGCGCCACTCCAAGCAGAGTAGGACGAGCCTGCAGGGGTGGCCCTACTTTGAATGCTCTAGAAGATTCTGCCAGGAGCATGTGGTCAAGGGTGTCTGCTTTCGTTTGAGCCTTCCTGCGGCTGTCCCCCTGGACGCAGACACCCTCGTGGGCTGCGGGGCCCAGTGAGCACACTGAGACCAGCCCTGCTCCTACGCCCCTGCTGGCTCCCCGCCACCTGGGGGAGGGGAGTAAGCAGCTGACATCCCTGCTCAGGGTCCCCGGGGCATTGCACATGCTCTGTGTCCTTGAGACTGGGGACTCGACCGCTGGGGGGCACACCTCCAGCCCTGGACCATGGGACCCACTTGTTGGGTGTCCTATGGGAGCACTGGGGGCAGCAGGGAGCACTCAGCTGTCACCCACATCTGGGCTCCTGTTTTGGTGGGAGACACAGACCGACAGGGCAGGGAGGAGTTCGGTGGAGGGCCTTGGTGAGGGGTGGTACAGGTGTGGAGGCCGCAGAAGAGGGGGACCACAGAGGCCCCACCTCCTGACCCCTCCCCCAGCTGCAGCCTGTGTGCCATGGACCCCCTTAAAGCTGAGCTCAGGGTCCAAGCCTCCTGACTGCTACCCCCCTCCCCCACCAGCTACCTCCATATTCCAGCCTCCCACCAGCACCCAGCTCCTGGCACTTCCCATTTGCTCCTACAGTGCACACTGAGCCCTTGGCTGGCGAGGGGCCCATCTGGGTGGGCACCATGAGGTGCACGCAGGCCAGGACAGTAGTGATCAGGACACCCACCATATAGCCCACAGCCTCCAGGCCTAGTCTAGCTAGCCCACACCTGTGTGCTGGGGGGAGGGGGATGGGAAGGGAGCTGGTGGCTTGGGAGCGTGACCCAAGGCAGGGTCCATGCTCCTGCCAGGAACTGCAGGGCCTTCCCATTGCCTGGTTGCTGCATCTCCCAGGCCCACTGTGTTTGCCTGTGTCAGCGGCCTCCTCTGTCCTTCCCAGTGACCCTCGCAGGCAGCTGGGAGACAGGCTAGAAGGGCAGGTGCTTGTCCAGGGCTGCCTGGGAGGCATGGGAGAAGATGGCACACACACGCAGAATGTGTGTGTGTGTTGGTTAGGTCAAGGCTAGCTCCCAGCACAAACACAGATGTAACATAGTAAGCTCCTCTGACCATGGTCCCTGCTGGCTGTGGCCGGTGGGCAGCCCATGGCAACCCCCTGCTCAGGCACCCAGGGTCTCAGAGCCGCTCCTGCTGCTGCTAATGCAGGCCAAGGGGGTGAGGGAGTCCCCCAAAACAGGGTACACTGGTCACACCACCTCGCAGAGCCAGGGCGGGGAGAGGCAGGTCTTAGCAGGGCACCTTGCACGGTCCACCGCCAGTTCCGCCAGGCCGCAAGGGGGCGCACGAGCCAGGCTGGGGGACACGGAGAATGGCCAGGACCGGGCAGCAGGGCAGCTGGACTCCCGGAGAGCAGGACGCTGCGGGCGGGGCGTGAGCGGGGGGAGCCCCCGGCCGCTGGCCCCGTGAGGGACAGGGGCGAGGACGGAGCCGTTGGCAGGTGTGTCAGGTAGAAAGATGAAAACGACAGATAAGCAGGGAGCGGGGAGACGCTCCAGGCGCTGGGGCGCAGGCGGAGGCCTCGCCGGCTGGGGTCCGCTGAGGGGGCTCTGGCTGGGGGACCAGGAGGGCAGAGGAGGGCAGAGGAGGGCAGAGGAGGGCAGAGGGCCGCCTTGGGAGGACTTGGCGTCCTTGAAAGAGCAGGGCGGGGGCACGGGTGAGGACCCCGGGGTGGTGCCCTGGTTTAGGAGATGTAAGGAGTAGGGACAGTGTGAGTGGTAACTAGGGACCCGCCCCCGTATTGGGGAGGGGCGACTGAGCTTGGTCCCTCCTTCACTGCCCCCTTCACTGCTCCCCAGGAGGCCACTCAGGTGCAGCCCCCTGACCTTGGGCCAGTTAGCCACACCCCCAGACTGTGGGGTGAGGGGATGGGGTGGGCCAGGGGGCAGGGCAGGTGGAAGTCGGTCCCGGACAGCAGCAAGGTCTTCTCAGAGTTTTAAGCCACTGGCTTAGGTTTAGGTCACTTGCATTAGGTCAGAAGCTTTGCTTCACTCAAGTAATGATAGCAGTAAATATGCGCAGGGCCCAGCCCTGCAGGTGCAAAGGAATGACCCAGAGGCCCCTGGCACGCAGAGATTCCACCCCAGGATGGCCCAGGAGCGGAGGAGACCCCGGCGGGCCTGAGGAGGGCGGAGAGGCTGGGGGCTGGCTCCTCCTGCCCGCACTGCCCCCAACAGCTTGCTCACTCTGCGCTCAGGATCCCCATCCTTCTGGGCTCGTGGGCTCAAAGTGAGGGGAGGGCAGGTGTGCAGGCAGGTCCTGTTTCACCCAGGGAGGTCCGGTTTCATTTGATCATACAAGATGCCAGTTCCCAGGAGGGAGGATGAAACATAAAATCCGGTCCACGGCGGCCACCGCTGAAACAGGAGGTGGGGTCTGGCCTGCCAGGGAGGGCTGCGGGGGCACAGTGGCCGAGGGCATTGCCTGCGCTGGGGGAACCGGCCGTGCCCTGGCTGTGACCTTGAGCATGTATCCAGAGCTTTCTGAGGCTGGGCTGCACCACAGCTGTGCCACAGGTGCAACAGGCTTACCTCTGGACTGCCCAGCGCCCAGAGGAGCTGCTGTCTGCTGGCCGCCCTAAGCCACATTCAGGGTGGTGGGCCTGGGAACCCAACATCTCCAGGCGGGGTCTACATGCCAAGACGCACCCCAGGCACGGCAGCTTGTGGACGCTGCCCCAAAGGAGAACAAAGCCAAGGAGGACTGAGAGCAGCCTCGGACACCCTCCTGGCACCTCAAACACTAGCAGCAACAAGTGTAAAGAAGTCACTTGGAGACCCAGCTCCACTTCCCATTCCATCCGCTGCTGATGCACGCCCAGGGAGGCGGGGGCAGCCCTGTCACGCCCCGGGAGGCTTGCGTTGAATTCCAGGCGCCTGGATTTCAGAGGGAGTAAATCTAGGAAGATGGATCTCTCTTTTCCTCCCTTTCAAATAAAATGGGGGAAAAAAAGTTTATGTTTGAGGGCAATGTCATGAAAACATTGCGTAGGTGCAGGATTGTTTTGAAGTCATGCAAACTCTTTTTTTTTTTTTTCCCAAGACACAGTTTCCAGGAAGTACATGAGTCAGCCAGCTCTCTGGCCTTTCACGTCCCCCTCCTCCCTGTCCTACAGAGCAAGGCCCAGATTCTTTATTCTCTGTCTCTTGGCAGCCGACAGGGACCACAGCATGTTGCACCCAGCACCTGCCTCTGTTCCCAAAGAGCAGCACAGAGCGTGTCTTCCACGCTTGTCTCCCATGCTCCACTGTCACACGGCTCCACAGCCCTGCCCCTCCTGGGTCTCCTCTACGGTCATGTCCACACCCCGCCAGGTCCCTCCAGTCTCTGCTGTCTAGCCCTGGGGGTGAGGCAGGGGAAGAATTGACCAGACATTTGGAGAGAGGATTTTGAGACAGGAAATTTTTGACTCCTCTTCATGTTAGTCAGGGCTGGCTTCTCAGATTTCGTGCAGAACAAACAAGAAGCTCCCCCTCCCAGCAGTGCTGGCATTTAGGAAGGTGAGCACAGGGGGCTGCCTAGGGGGCCTGTACCCCAGATCAGAGCAGGGCTACCTGCTAATGTGCACCCTGGGAGGCCACATGTGATGGCCACGTGCCACCCCCTGCAGGGGTTGGGGGTGGGAGGGGGTACCTGGCCTGAGGACTCCCTTGATACCACATCCACCCAGGACCAGATTTCTGGTCTGGGGTGGCTTGGGTGGGAGGAGCCTTCTGGAAAGTTCCACTGTGTGTAGCTCAGTGCGGGGCTTTGCCAACCTCAGCATGCCTAAGATCCCAGGGGCTGTTGTTCCCAGGAGTGTTCTACAGGGGAGGGTGGCTCAGGGTCATGTGTCTCACATGTCCCCCTGAGTGATAGACCATTTGGTGTGGAGGTTGTGCATCCTGGGGCCAGCACACTGCCCGTCTAGCTTTGCCCCCACGGGGTCCCCACATAGCGGAGCCTCCCGTACCGCCCCCAGAGGCTGGTCACCATGCAGAGTCCCTGGGCTGGCCCCCAGGGATGTTTGCAGTCCACATAATCCCCCATGAGGCTGATGCTCCTGCAGACTGCGGATGCTGGTGCTTGGAGTCTGCCGCAAGTGCCCTGAGGGCCGCGGAATCTTCAGAACAACCATGCTGCCCTGCAGCTCCCCATCCTGCGGAGCACTCCCCAACACTCAGTGTCCCCGCCTGTACTCATGGGACTCCCAAAGGCTGCCGGGCAGCTCAGGTCCTTGATGTTGCAGAGTAACTGGTTGAATGCCAAGGGGCTGCACGCCTTTGCTCCAAGGCCACCCTTGCCCAGGGTTGGACAGGTCCATGGCCCTCCCTGGATCACCCACCAAACTGCCTCTCTCCTGGCTGCATTTTCAGGGTGTCTCTTACAAGCAGTACTGTAGGGGGCTTTGGTTGTGGCCCCCATCTCCCAGGCTGTGAATGAAGTGCCACCCACCCACACTCGCTCCGCACGCTGACGCAGCTCCGTGTTTATTGTTATTGCAGTTTTCCACACTGGGAAAGGGTTTTATTAAAAGGTAATTCCTCCCTCAGAGATAAACTGGAAACAATTTTTAAAAATTTATTTGGCTTGGGGCAACCTTATGGCAAAATAGGTTGGGCTGCTGTGTGCAGTGCCAGCATCCTATATGGACACTGACTTGAGTCCTGGCTGTTCCACTTCTGATCCTGCCCCCTGCGTATGACCGGGGAAAGCAGCAGAGGATGGCTCAAGTGCTTGCTTGGGCCCCTGCACCCAGGAGGGATACCTGGATGAAGCTCGCGGCTCCTGGCCTTGGATGGGCCCAGCTGTCATTGGGGCCATTTGGGGAGTGAACCTGAAGTGGAGAATCTCTTTCTCTCTGTGTCATTCTGAGTTTCAAACATGTAACTCTTCCGTCCTGTGGTTCACCCCACAATGGACTGCAACAGCCAGTGAGGGGCCAGGAGGTGAGATGAATGAGCTTCAGAGGGGTCCCTGAGGTAGTGAGGACGGTGGACAGAATGCCACCCCTCCCAGCGCTCCAGGAAGCGCTGCCACTAGCATGTGTGGTGTCAGGATGCAGGTTCTGGAAGGACCAGCAGCTCAGGTACCCCATGTGGGCTGTGGGGCCGGAGCTGGAGCAGGCGTGACCTCTGCCTGCCTTCGCAGCCACCTGGACAGGGCCGGAGGAGGGTCCCCCGCGGGCCTGCTGGCCTGCGCTGTTAAACGAATCCCGCAGCTCATCTGTGAGAGGCGCGATGCAGTGATGGCCTTGAATTTTGTGCACCCGGCAGCCGCGAACACGCGTGGATGCTTTCACGGACGAAAACGGGTATTTTCTGTGTGCTGCCGCATCAGAGGCGCCCTCTGTTCCACCCCTACATCCTAGCCGGTCCACCCTTCCACATTGCAACGGCAAATCTGAGCTGGGATGGTCAGCAGGAGTGGCGGCTGCGAGGTGTGGGTGCTGCCCCCAGAGGCCAGGCCCGGGCGCAGAGAGCTAGGGGCGTTCCGGGCCCGAGTCCGCTCGGACACTTTCGGCGAGAGCCGGCCGGCCCCGCCCTCCCGGCGCCCCTCGGCCGCGCAGGGGACAAGCCGCCGTGGCCAGGCGAGGCGCGCCGTGATTGGCGGAGGCGTGTGCCGATTGGCGGGCGCAGCGGCCACTCGGCGGGCCGCCTCCCCGACGCCGCGCCGGGAGTGGAGGGCG